>NC_044995.1:24802378-25094878 GCF_008728515.1 Papio anubis
TCCTTCCTTCCTTCCTTCCTTCCTTCCTTCCTTCCTTCCTTCCTTCCCTCCCTCTCTCCTTCCCTCCCTTTTTTCCTTCCTCTCTCTCTCCCTCCCTCCCTCCCTCCCTTCCTTCCTTGTTGCTGTCATTGTGAGATAGACTCATCCATGTTCCTGCTCTCTCTCTCTGCTCTCTTTTTACATCTCCCTCTTTTCTCTCCCTCTTTTTTCTCTCTTTTCCCCCTGTTCTCTCTCCTCTTCCTCACTTCTCTCTCCTCTTGCTCTCTCTCTCTTTTCCTCTCTTCTCTCTCTCTTTTCCCTCGTTTCCTTTCTCTCCTCTCTTTTTTCTCTCCTCTTCCTCTCCCTTTCTCTGTCTTTTCTTCTCTTGCTTGTCTAGCTTTTTCTCTCTTCTCTTCATCTCTCCTCTCCCTCTTTCTCTCTTTTTTTTCTCTTTCTCCTCTCTCTCATTTCCCCCTCCTCACTCTCCTCTCCCTTTCTCTCTCTTTTCTTCTCTCTCCTCTCCCTCTTTCTCTCTCTCTTTTTTTCTCTCTCTCTCCTCTCTCTCCTCTCCCTCTCCTCTCTCTCTCTCTCCCCTCCCTCTCTTTCCTTTTCTTCCACGGTCAGCCTCTCTCCCCCTCATTCCTCTCTCTCCCTGGTTCTATCTCTTTTTCTCTTTTAACCCCTTTCCCTCCCTGGGAGCACTGTCACCTGTGCCAAAAGTGACACTCTTTTGACTTTGATGCTTGGAAAGCAGCCTGACTTTCCCTATGTAGTTGATGCTTTGGGTCGAAGAGGAGGCAGGAAAAGCATTTTAAGAGGGAACAATTTTGAGTTTTGACAATGAGAAAACCGCCTTTCTTTGAGACAGCCTTTGGGTGATTTTTGAGTTTCGACTCTTCCTTCTTAAAACCCCGCACCTGACCTCCCACAAGCAGTGGCAGTGGTGGTGACTATGGTGACGTGATTATAATCAGCAGAAGCGTCTCTTTCTGGAGCTTCTGTCTGCTGAGTTATCCAGTAGAAATCACCAGCAGTGATGGGCCACGTTGCTGAACACTGGATCTAAACAATGAAAATGGTTTAAAAAAGGAAACAAGGCAGCCAGAAAGCAGTTGTGGAAGGAATCCTGGCCCTGTTGTCCACTAGTTCTCTTGCTGGAACCAATTTGATAAGCTCATTTAAGCTGTCTCCTGCCTCACTGAATGAGGGTAGCAGCAGGTACATTTCAGGGCTGGGAAATAGAGGTCGAGCATGGCCAATATGTCTGTTACACATTGGCAGGTGTGTAGTGAATGGAAGCAAATGACGATCTACGTGGTTATCTGGTTATTTTCGGGGAGTAGGCGGAAACACCATTTTAATCCAACAACTGTATTAATGAAGTGGTTGTTTTAAAAATAACCTATCTGTGAAGATGCAATGATTGTGTAATTCATTGGCAATGCGGTCATCAGTATCATGAATCTGTCACCTCTCAGTGAGGTGAGTCACTCTCTCTCTGAGGCCTTATCTGTGTATGGGGGGCAGAGATATCCCCAAGCCTCCCATGGTACCATTTTCTTGACTGCTGGCTGTAGTCTGTGAGCTCTGTGGTGTAGGGTGGGAGTATCGTCTTCTGAATGGGCTTTTCCTGATGATGTCCCTGCTGGGTCGGTGACCAGTGCTGTGGCCGAGGTCTTTACTGATTGGAATCAGGCCGCCTCTGCCTGTGGACACCCCTCCCATAGCTTCTGTGTCCTCACCTGTGAAATCGGGGTAATGATGCTATTCCATCCAGAGATGACAGGAGGATTAATTAGATGCTATATTTAAAAGACTTCAGATCCTTGGAGGAAAGTGCAGTGTAACTGATATCTAAGAAGATAAAATATTTAAGCCATAGCCTCCAGGGGCCGTTAATCTTATTGTATTTTCAGCATTTTAGAAATTTTGTATGAAAACATTCTTTAAGAAAGCTTCTCTGCCCAGATAGCTGAGGAAGAAACACTTCCTAAGAGAGTGCAATAGCTTGGTATTATTCTTTCAAGATCTGCCTTCCTTTCCTGGTTGGCCCTATGCTTACCAAGATGGCAGAAATGAACAGCTGTTCTGAATTCACTGGCTCAGTAGAGCGGCCTACAGGGAGGAGGCATGGAAGAAAGATGCAGAGGTTCGAAGCATCAGAGCACCCAGGCAGGTCCTGGACAGACAAAGAGACTTTTATCCAAGCAAATATCAAAAGAAAATCTAATCTTAAGCAACGTCATTTCCTCAACAAAGATTGTAGAGACATGGTGTTTTTCGAACTGGATGAAATTTAACTAAGATCAACTGTCTTGCTCTCAATGGTGAGATGGAGGCTTTAAGAGGTGAAGTGATTTTATCAAAGGCTTTTTGGGGAAATGGGGACCAGTACTCAGGCTTCCCAATTGCAATGAAGCTAAAGGAACTTAAATTCCACGGGTCCCATTTGCGTGCGCCCCTTCCCAGTCCCTGTGCCTGTTTTTGTATTTTTAATGTTGTATTATTTCTCTTAAAATTGGACAAGTTTCAGGCCCCTCCATACCTGGATCTATCCCGCCCATAAGTCATTCTTGAACTGGAATGATTTTCACTTTTAGATTCTTAGTGTTCTACTTACATTTTTTCTGGTTACATGCAACAGAAGCCCAGCTCAAACTGGCCTGAACAGAGAAGAGAAATTACCAATTCAAGTAACTGAAAAGTGTTTAGGTACAGATGGCTTCAACAATGCCGTGAGGACCCCATCTCTTTCCATCTCTCAGCTCTGTAGTCTTCCACACTGCTTTCTTTCTCAGGCAAGTTCTCTCCAGCCTGTGGCAGATTGCCACCAGCCGATCCCAGCTTCAGCCTTCCAGTTTAGTGATCTCCCAGGAAACAGTGCTTCTTCCCAAGCCATTCTAGCCAAGTTCCAGGGGCAGACCCTCCGTGGATAATCCTGAAGGTTCTAGGGTGACAAAATGGGCTGGTTGGCTAAGTCACATCTCCCCTTCTAGATCTAAAGTAGAGAGTCAACTTTACTCAAATCATCTAGACTGAGAGTTGAGAAGGGCTAGTCTCCCAAAAGGAAATCAGTGTGATCTTACTAGAATTAAGGATAATAGATGCTGAGCTAGCTGGGTTCAAAGATGTCTTGTACCCATGGTTGTGTGTATGTGTTTGTCTTTGTCTCTTAGAAATACTCATTTGCAAATATGTCTCAGATCCTATTTTCTGTTCTGATAAGTGAGATGCTGTGAGCTGTGGCCTGCCAAAATGAATAACCAAGAATCAGGCAGAATCATGCACTTTTTGGTGGATGCCAGCATGGACTGAAGACTAAGCACTGAACCCTTCCTTCTTCTGTCAGTCACTTAGCTGTGCATAACAAATTTCTGAAACTTACACCAATCATGGGCAGGAACTGCAAACTATCTGATATTAATTTGTCACACAGCAGAATGAAGACTGAAGACTCAAAGCAAGCATTAAGTTTTTGCAGAAAAATGAAGAAGGTTGTATTCTTGCTCACTGAGTTTGTGGATTGAGGTTCTCTCTCTCTCTCTCTCTCTCTCTCCCTCCCTGCCTCCCTCTAAATGTTCTTTACAGCTTACATCACCCACAGTGAGCTTCCTGTACTTGGGGTGGTTCAAGAGGCACTGGGATTATTTGCCTCTTCCTTAAATCAGGACAATAGGAAGGATAAACTCCAGCTCTCGGAACTAAACATCTGTCCTCCCTTCTCTTAAGCCAGCCTCCAGGTTCCATGAGATTCTGAGCACCTTGAGGGAACAGGGGACCAGGTTGCAATGCACTGGGTATATTCAGTATAATTGCACCATTGGTTTCCTGAGTGTGACACATCTTGCCTGATTACACTGCATGTCCAAGGAAGTAAGAGTGTGATGGGGAAGGCTCCTGTCTGGTGACCTTTATTTTGGCAGAAAGCTAATAGACATTCCGCTCTGCGGAGAAGATGCTCTCCCAGGGAATTTGCACACTAATAGAGACTTTGTCTCCATCATTGTGTTTAATTGAAAGAAGAGTTACATCAAATTTTTACCTAACAATTTCTAACACATTCTTACATAATTAAAGGAAAGCGATGCGAGTCAATCTTCAGTGATTTGCAAGTAGAGCTGTTCCCCTCCCCAACTCCCTCTTGGGCTTGGAGTTGTGGGTAATTGCATGCTTGTAAGCAGAAAGGGGACATAAGGGGTTGTTGGGGGTGGGTGGTGAGGGCTTACACTTTCTCCCCAGTGGAGGGAAGGGTGCAGGGAAGTCTCCCTGGGCTGGTCCTGAGCTTGCTAGAACCCGGCTCATCCACAGCCATCAGCGGACAGAGTTGGTTGAGTGGCCAAGAGATCTGAAGCTTCTCCTGGCACCTTCTCCTCCACCCATCATTACCTCGTGCAGGTTTTCCCCACACGACTCTGTATGTGGAGAGAACAAGATGAAGGACACGAAATACCAGGAGGAAGATGCCTCATGTATTAGTCTATTCTTGCATTGTTATAAAGAAATACCCAACACTGTGTAATTTATAAGAAAAGAGGTTTAATAGGCTCATGGTCCTGCAGTCTGTACAGGAAGCATGACAGCACCCATCAAGGGGCCTCAGGGAGCTTACAGTCATGGCAGAAGGCAAAGGGGACAGAGGCATTTCACACAGTGGGAGCCAGAGGAAGAAAGAGGGGTTGGGGGTGTTACATCCTTTTAAACAACCAGATCGACTAGGTGCATTGGATTACACCTATAATTCCAGCACTTTGGGAGGCCGAACTCATGAAGTCTAGAGTTCGAGACCAGCATGGCCAATATGGTGAAACCCCGTCTCTACTAAAAAAATATACAAAAGTTAGCCAGGCTTGGTGGAGCGTGCCTGTAGGCCCAGCTACTCGGGAGGCTGAGGCTGCAGTGAGCCAAGATCGCGCCACTGCACTCCAGCCTGGGCGATAGAGTGAGACTTCATCTCAAAAATAAAATAAAACAAAATCAACCAGCTCTTGGGTTAACTTACTATGCAGTACCAGGTGGGGGTGGTGCTAAGCCATTCATGAGAAACTGCCCCATGAGCCACTCACCGCCCACCAGGCCCCAGCTCCAACACCGAGTATTACAATTCTACATGAGATTTGGGTTAGGAGGCAGATCCAAACCATATCACCTTCCATCAAGGAGTAGGAGGGGATAGCAAGAGAATTGGAGTCACCCAATGCAGTGCCCATCTCTAAGTTGGAGCTCAAATGCACCCAGGGGGAGGTATCAGGCTGACTCAGAATTTAGTATTTTTGAAATGGAATACCTGTGGGCAAGTGTGTTTTCCAGTTTTCCATAGGAGACACCATTCGGAAAGGACTTCTCCAACAGCCTGATTCACATGCCTGTGGGACCACTTTGGCTCTTTGGCCCGAACAAGTCCTTTGTCTGAACAGAATTCCATCCTTCATACCAAGTGAGACCTGGGAGGGATCATAGACCCTGAACAACACCAGGTGTATGTTCATGGTCTTCCTAAGGAAAGGATGACAAACATCACCCCTTTCTTGACCTGTTATAACCGCTTCTAGTCAGCATCTCTTCGTTCTAGTGTCTTCCTCAAGACATATCACTGCAAGTTAATTTTCCTAAAGTCAGCTCTGAGCACATTCCCCTCCCTATGTCCCAAACTAATGTGCCCCAAACCCTTCCAAGATGCACCATTGCCTGTAGAAAAAGAGCTAGATCCTTCTACCTGACATTTAGGGTTCTTCACTCCTGATCCTCAAACATCTTTCCAAGCTTAACACTCATCCATCTCCCACCAGGACTCTAGCCCCTCTCAGCCTCTGTGCCCACAGAAAGTGCAGAAAGCAGTCAGTGACTCCTTTTCTCTACTCTGGGACTTTGGGAAACACGGGTGGGAATCTATAAGACCCCTCGGCACTTTTACACTCTTACCAAGTGCGTGAAAACCACTCCAAGAGTCTGCAAGAGCCCTGAGGAAAGTTCACAGGTCCAAGTGCCCATTTGCAACCAACCAGCATCCCTTTTCTGCAATTGCAACACCCTGCACTTTACCCAGAGACACTGAGGCACTCTGTTCTTTCTTCCCTGAATGCTGAGACTGGCTCAGGGCCCACCCTCCAAGGCAGGAATGGTTCTCAGCCCTGATTGTGCACCCTAGAACAATCATAGCAGAATTCCTGGGGGTGGGACTCATGCATCGCATCAGTAGTTTTAAAGCTCCCCAGGTGAGCCCGTGTGCAGTACAGATTGTGAACAATTGGTCAGAGTTCACGGTTCTCGGCCAGAGCCCTTGGCGTGTGCCAGGGAGCCTTTAAAACACATGAATATCCATCCTCTCTCCAAACTAATAAAATTGGAATCTCCCAGTGTGGCTCTTGGCCATGAATATTTTTTTAAAAGCTCCCCAGGTGGGTCTAACCACTGATCTATAGCAGTGTTCAGGAGGTGCTTTAAAGTGGAACTCCAGGAGGACAAGGGACATTTTAGTAGAAGGTGACCTATCACGTACAGTGGCAAGTAGACAACACAGTTCACGGTCCCAAGGAGTTAACACCAGATGGAACAGTCCCTGGGCCCAGTGCAGAAGAGATTAGTGAACAATTCCACCTCCCCTCCCCTAAAGAAGCAGAGAGCCAACCTCTCCTTGGCTAACCATATTGGCACTTTTGTTACAGTTTGCAGACGCCCAGAGCTACAACTGAACCTCCTCAGCTGTGTGATTTGGGGGGCCTGGTGGACACTCCTGGCAGGTGGCAATATTCTGCAGCTAGTCATTTGTGCCTCTCTTTGCTTCTCTTGTGTGCAAGCTGCTGCATCTCTTTCTGTGCCCGCCAGAACATTCTCCTCTTCGTTGCATGCAGGGTATATACAGGGGCAGGATATTGAAGCAAGTGTGGAAGATGGGTCAAGCTGCCCTGGCTTTTGACTGGAATATCAACGCCTCCCTTGAATCCAAGAGGAAATGCTCCCAGCTCTGTCCCCACACTGGACAGCATCATGGTTTCCGTGGTTACCTACTTAATATTTTACTGCTCGGTTTAACCATTTAGTCATTGTGCACTCACGGCTGGGTGGGGAGGGGGGGGTCTGGGTAAGCCAGGGCACTATCTCACCATCAAGATTTGAAGTTTATCATCGACAAATACCAGCGCAGGTCCTGGCTGCTCTAATTTATTCTGCAGTTTCTCATTAAGCATTTTACAGTTCTCAAACTTTAATAACTTTAGTTCTAGGTAAGATAAAAACAATCTCCCTGGTAATGAGCAAAGAATGTCCTTCTCACAGATGATATTAGACTTGGATTGTGTTTTCCAAAGTACACAATTTTCCTTCCCTGGTATGGTAGCCATTTCCCCCCGCAGGATTGAAATGATAATGTTTGCAGCCATGTAATGCCGTTCCCCTCAAATTTAATAGATTTGCTTTTAAATGCCACTTAGATATTGTTTCTATCCTACCTATAACCCAAGTTATTAAAATTTAACAGTAAAAAAGACTTTATGAAGACCCGGATTGCAGTATAACAGATAAGCAAGTTCAGCATCTGGCCTAACGAGAGAGGACCATAAATGAGAGTTTAGAGACCACTTTGGAAGCCGAGTGTCCCTACAGGAACTTGGGCCCAGTGATTTTTTTTAACTTCCACAGACCCAGAAGTAACTGGAAAAACCATTATTTTTGCCTGCAACTAGTTACAAAAGAGATGGGATGACTTCATGGATACACGGTTTCTCTTTCCTGGGACACCTCTCTGAATGAACATGTTAGCTACTCGGATATAGAACAAGTACCCATGCAAGTTCTAGCTTTTGTTCGTGGAGCCACCCGAGGAAACAGGTGTTTTAGGCTCGGTGTTCAGACCGCTCAGTTTCTGTAGGCCCTGTTGATGCTTTGGAGAGACACGTCCTTGTGCTTATTTTTTCTGATCTAGTAGTAGACAGCACTGTGCACAGAAAGAGATACTCTTGCTTATAGCTATGTGTGTGTGTGTGTGTGTGTGTGAACCTGAGCTACTGTGTGACACCAATGGCCCAGGGGTGTTTCCTGTTGATACTGGCATGTCAGGGCCCCCATGTCTGATGGCAGGTCTTTTCCCAGTTGCCCTGAAGCCATGTAGCAAGTTAACAAGCCCTCACCCCAGTGTGTCCAGAGATACCTGCCAACCATTCTGTTCAGAGGAGAGATCTAATGGAAAACATAAATGCCCAGTGGCAGGGGACACCAGCACTGGCTCCTTAACATCATCACCTGCTCTTTACTGTAAATAGGGACAGACAAGATCCACAAGACCAAAGACAAAAAACCAAGGAATGTTACACTCTAGCTTCTGCTGTGCCGTGTGGACCTGAAGGGTGGCTCCCTATCCAATACTGGTAGATGGGGCACAGGAAACCAGCAGTCCTGGAGGCTTTGGGGTCTGGAATGAGAGACCAACTTCTCTGACGGGTTTCTGCAGCATTCTGGTGGCAGTGAGTTTCCAGCACATCCAGCATTCAGGTTGTTGGCTATGGTGTTCAGTATCCACAGGTCCATCTGTCGGTAGACCCAGCATGGAGCCTCAGTCACAGGCAAGCCCCAGCAGGAAGTCTCAGCCTGGCTGGGGAGCAGGGCCCCTGGGAGCAAGCAAGGGGTTTAGGCCAAATTTCTCCACGTGTAAGCATAAACGTGACCTTATTTCCGTGAGTAGCCCAGCATTCCGCTTATGCCTGGCTTGCATGGATTTGGGGGAAGCCGTTTGATTGTAAACCTCTTGGGAACACTGGTTGGCGTTATTGGCAATTTATAAGAAAGGTCCAGCAGAATGATGACAACAATGGCTAGTAGCTTGTTCAGCAAAGCAATAGCTGCATGATCTAAGTCTACAGCTTCCAACAGAAAGAAATTCCACTCCCAGGTAACCGTGCCCTTCTCATTGTGAGCATTTAGTACTGCTGAGAACCTTGACACTTCAATATGGTTAGTTTAACATTTCTGGTTCACCACAGGCCCACTCATGTTTTCCCAGCATGACCTCCCAATGGAGAATAACCCAGCTTTTTTTTTTTTTTTTTAAAGATAGGGTCTTGCTCTGTTGTTCAGGCTGGAGTGCAGTGGTACAATTTTGGCTCACTGCAACCCCTGCCTTCTGGGCACACGTGATCCTCCTACCTCGGCCTCCTGGGTAGGTGAGATTACAGGGGTGCACCACCATGCCTGGCTAGCTTTTGTACGTTTTTGTAGAAATGGTGCTTTACCATATTGCCCATGTTTGTCTGGAACTCCTGAGCTCAAGCTATCCTCCCACCTTGGCCTGCCAAAGTGCTGAGATTACAAGCACGAGCCGCCACATGAGGCCAGAACCCAGCTTTTGTAATCTTCCTGAACTAACATCTTCATTGCCGTGGTGAATAACCGACTTCTCCCATGCAGGCTGGGGCAAGTGTGTCTCCAATAAGGCCAAGCCCATTGAACATCTGAGGTTGGGAAATGGCGAACGAAGAGTAAATTGTGATCCCAAGGACAGCCCCGTTGGATCTGCTTGCTGGAGCTAAGCATGCTTCTGTTTAGAGATCTAAATGGCACGGCCTTGCCTTGTGTCTTGCTGCATAATAAATTGTAGCCCTCACATTAACCGGTCAGGCTTCAGTGATAACCAAAGTGCAGCCTGCCGGTGGGACCCTGATCAATAAGACTTTCTATTTATAGGATTGTTACAAATGGAAGTTTTATTTAAATGAGACGGTGCTGAGGAGTACACAGAAGATCGATCGGATAAAATACAGTAAAAGAGTTTAATTTGGGTTTGATACGCAGCTCACACACACACACACACACAGGCTGACACACGAATTCACAACCACACCGAGGGGAAAGGTTAGTGCCCTGCCAACACCCCTACAATAATCAAACCATGACAACGCACTGGGCAGAGGCAGGACGTTAGCGAAGTGAAATATGAAATTGAAAGAAGGCAGGAGGAGGCATAGTGGAAAGTTGATCTAGGGTCTGAAGGAAGCTGGGCTTTCAGCCTCCCTTGCAGACCATCTTGCTGTGTGGCCTTGGAGAAGCCCCTCTCTTCTCTGGAGTTCCATGTATCGGTCTAGAAATGAGCCCACTCAGCTCTGACACTCCGTGATTCCCTGGAAGAGACGCTATTGTAAAGGAGCAACAACAAAAGAAGAAAGAAACTTGCTGTCTAGTCCACCTCTAATCTATTGCTGTTCCCCAGACAGCCAGAGTTTGAGGTTTTGAACCCAGGGAGACTGGGTTTTAAACACCAGCTCCATCAGGACCGCGCAACCTTGAGTAAGCAGGGTGAGAAGGTGACATTTAGAGACTCGAAGCGTGGGGCTTCATTCAGTCTTCCCAACCAGAGCGCAGGGCTCCCTCACCTTCCTCCCGGGCTCTCGTTATCATCTGGTGGTGAGGATGGTGAGTGGTGCCTCCGCTTGTAGAGCACCTGTGTGTGTAAAAGGAAGTTAGCACTTTGGGAGGCCAAGACGGGCGGATCACGAGGTCAGGAGATCAAGACCATCCTGGCTAACACGGTGAAACCCCGTCTCTACTAAAAAATACAAAAATCTAGCCAGGTGAGGTGGCGGGTGCCTGTAGTCCCAGCTACACGGGAGGCTGAGGCAGGAGAATGGCGTAAACCCGGGAGGCGGAGCTTGCAGTGAGCTGAGATCCGGCCACTGCACTCCAGCCTGGGCGACAGAGTGAGACTCCGTCTCAAAAAAAATAAAAAAATAAAAAAAAGAAAGGAAGTTAGGCTTGCAGAGTGCCTGGTCATGGCTCGGCACAGAGATGAATTCATGGCCCTGGGGCTTGGCTGCGCTCCCCAGAAGTGGGTAACAAGGGGTACCCGCAGCAACAAGAAAGCTCAGGTTGTCCAGCTGCCAAGGTCTGATCCCAGACACCACCAGTGTCAGCCTGGCAACTCCCATGCCCATCTGAGCAGGAAAAGTGGCAGCAGCCAGGCATGGAGAGAAGGCTGACCCCAGGCACGCAGGTGAGGTGTTGCATTGCCAATTGTCAGCTGGACTGAAGGACAGATCTGGCAGCAGCCACAGCCGCATTGCCCACAACGTGTCCCGTAGCTTCCTGTGCTGTTTTTCTCAGTTCACGTGCACTCTATAGTGGCAAGGGAATGTTGTATTTTATTGCTGTATTTTATCAACACACAATTATTTCAGGACTTAGATTTCTCTCCAAAAAATGGATTAATGTTTGATGACCACGTGAGGCCATCGTGACCCAGGCTGGGAAGATGCTTGTGCAATGCAACACGGTGAAAGTCCCTTCCTCCAGGGCAGGGTTTTTAGTTTTTTATCTGGGGTAGGAGAAGATGAGATACTTGGATCCCTCTTCAGCATGAATTTATTTGCTACAGTCTTGGGAAATGAAGTTTATCTTTTTAATACCATAGACAGACTTCATCATGCATATTAGAAGTTCACCAGGTATTAGGTAATTTAGACCATAAATTCTCCTCAAAGTGACCCATCATCTCGGTATTTATATTTTTCCTCTGAAAAGACGGGAGGCATAAAAGCAAGCTTTGTAGTTTTATATCTGTCAGCTTGTCACATAAATATCTCAGTAACTACTGATCTTATCATCATAAAATTTCCATTTGTATAGTTAGACATGTCATGTTGGCCAGTTACACAAAAAGTTAAGCACACGCAACACTCAACCCCATTTGGGGCCAGCTCTCATCTTGATGTCTCTCTGTGTAGTCCAAGGAGAGGCCTAGAGTGGACTAGGCTGGAAACAAGCTCCATCCAACAACAGAGGAATGACTGAGCAGAAAAAGCCCCATGAGGCTTCCACTCCCCTCTCCTGAGGGTGTTCATGCCATAGTGCTGATGGCGTGAAGCCCCCTAGAATGAAGGATGCCTGGATGCCTTCTCTAAGGGCAGCAGTGAGGAAGGTTGGCAAACATAATTCAGGTCCTTTGTGACCTTGATGGCAGATCAGGATTTAAGCCCATTTCTAGGTGCACAATGTTAGCAGGGTTGGGTGGGAAAAAGATGAGATGAACTGTTTTTGTTGTTTTGGAGACAGGTTCTTGCTCTGTCTCCGAGGCTGGAGCGCAGTGACTTGATCATAACTCACTGCAGCTTTGACCTCCTGGGCTCTGGTGATCCTCCCACCTCAGCCTTCTGAGTAGCTGCACACGCTCACATTACCATGCCTGGCTAATTTATTATTTTTTATTTTTTGTAGAAACAGGGTCTCACTATCTTACCCAGGTTGGTCTCAAACTCCTGGCCTCAAGATATCCTCCTGCTTCTGCCTCCTAAAGTGCCGGGATTACAGACATGAGCCACATTGAACAAGATAAGACTAATTTTTTTTTTTGAGATAGAGTCTCACTCTGTTGCGCAGGTTGGAGTGCAGTGGCACAATCTTGGCTCACTGCAACCTCCACCTCCTGGGTTCTACCAAATCACCTGCCTCAGCCTCCCGAGTAGCGAGGATTACAGGCATGTGCCACCATGCCTGGCTAATTTTTGCATTTTTAGTAGAGATGGGGTTTCGCCATGTTGGCCAGGCTGGTCTCAAACTTCTGACCTCAAGTGATCCACCTGCTTCCACCTCCCAAAGTGCTGGGATTGCAGGTGTGAGCCACTGAGCCCAGCCATAGTTTTGAAACAAGTGTTTATTTATAACTGCTAGTGTCACCCACTGTATGGCTCAGGTGACAGACAAAGCCCCTGTCCCCCAGCAGCCCTGGGCCTAATATGGGAGACAGTTCCAGTATCCAGTGTGATAGCAGAGACAGATACAAGACAACTTACGGACACAGGGCAGCAGCAACATTACCTTTGCTGGGAGACTTGCAAGGGCAGGAATCAGCGAGGTGTCAACACCCTAGGGCATGAAAGCTCCACTTGGTTTTTGGACTCAAGAGAGGACTGGATATTCCTATCTATTGAATATGACTATTTATTTTTCCATTTACTACTTACGGGTCACTAGCTGTATGCTGGGCCCTATGCCAGGGTCAGAGACGTGGTAAGAACTGAGGCCCATGCAACCCCTGACCTCCCAGAGCCTACAGTCTAATTGAGGGGAGGAGGATGAGCCGTGAAACAAAATGTCACACAGATAACTTCGTCTAATATTAGACACTAATATTCTAAGTGAAGTAACTTAGGAATAGAAAACCAAACGTCGTATGTTCTCACTGATATGTGGGAGCTAGGCTACGAGGCGGTAAAGGCGTAAGGATGACAAAATGGACTTTGGGGACTTGGGGGGAAGAGTGGAAAGGGGGCAAGGGATAAAAGACAACAAATATGGTGCAGCGTATACTGCTTAGGTGTTGGGTGTACCAGAATCTCACAAATCACCATTAAAGAACTTACTCATGTAAACAAATACCACCTGGACCCCAGTAACTTATGGAAAAATAAAGTAAAATAAATAAGGCTGGGCGCGTTGGCTCATGCCTGTAATCCCAGCACTTTGGGATGCCAAGGCGGGTGGATTATGAGGTCAGGAGATCAAAAGCATCCTGGCCAACATGGTGAAACCCCGTCTCTACTAAAAATACAAAAATTAGCTGGGTGTGGCAGCACGCACCTGTAATCCCAGCTACTCGGGAGGCTGAGGCAGGAGAACTGCTTGAACCCGGGAGCCGGAGGTTGCAGTGAGCCACTGCACTCCAGCCTGAGTGACAGAGTGAGACTCTGTCTAAATATATATGTATATATATAGACAGATTGACTATCTAAAATGCACAAGGGACACTTAGGTATTGTCAGGGATCATAAGGATGAGACCAAGTCCCCAGTCTTAAAGAATTTATTACCAAATAAAGCAAAATAAGGTACATTAATAAAAAAAGCCTTCATCTCCAGGGCAGAGGAGAGCTCACATACTAATTAACGTGTGTGAAAGCATTTCACACACACAGTGTGCGGTATGTCTGTTTCAGCCTACGCTGCAGCCTGATGCCATTGCTAAATAAGCTCCACCCTATTGGGGACACATAGAGCTGCAGACTCCAGAAGGCCAACCTCGCCCCTGGTGACATGGGAGGGAGCAGTGAAAGCTGAAGCCTCCAAGGGCATGCACTAAACTACACTGTGGTGGGAACAGTATTGCAGTTGGGGCATTGGTCTTGGGTCCATTTAAAACAAACTTCTTTAAAGGTGACTTTGACTGAAATGGGCTCAGCAGAGGACACTGCATTCTGAGAGAGGGCAGGTGAGACTCAGCGGTCGGGATAAGGCAGAGCTGACTGAGGATGGGGCTGCGTGACGGAAAAGAAAACAGGGACTGGAGTGGCCTGGGTATATGATTCTGTGACTTTTTGTTGTTTCTTATTTTTTATTATAATAATTATTATTAATTTATTTATTGAGATGGAGTTTCGCTCTCGTTGCCAAGGCTGCAGTGCAATGGCGTGATCTTGGCTCACTGCAACCTTCGCCTCCCAGGTTCAACTGATTCTCCTGCCTCAGCCTCCCAAGTAGCTCGGATCACAGGTGTGCGCCACTACGGCGAGCTAAATTTTTTTGTATTTTTATTAGAGACCGGGTTTCACCATGTTGCTCAGCCTGGTCTTGATCTACTGACCTCAAGTGATCCACCCATCTCCGCCTCCCAAAGTGCTTGTTTCTTGTTCTTTAAAAGTCACCCTTTTGTGGCTTTTTATTTAAGGCAAAAATTATTATCCTTTGATTCTAACCTACAAAATGATTAATAATGGCTATCAAACATTCAGCCTCTACAGCATGTTAAGGGACACGGTGCAATGGGCCTCATCAGCCTTCACAACAACTCCCTGAGTCCAACCCCACAGGCCCCACTCACAGATGGGGCACAAAGACAGAGAGCAGCGGGCAGACCTGAGACGCGCAGTGGAACCTTCTGACGCTCTTCCCTGATCTGCACAGTGGCTGGTGCCACCCACAGCTCTCCGTGTGTCCCTCCTGTCTGCCCTGACTGCAGCAAGCTTTGGGGAGGCCATTTGTGCTCAGAGGGGATGCGAGATGGCAACACACGTGAAGCCAGCATGGGAATGTCTGAATTTCAGGGAAAAACTGCTTTTCAGAAAGCAGCTCTTATTCTTTCATCAGACAACATTCCTTTGCCTGCGAAGCCCAGAACATCCTCCTCCACCTGAAATCATCCCTCCCTTGAGGATGCCGCCTGAGTTTCACTCTTGCGGGACACGCTGTCCCTGACATCCTCTGCCTCTGGCTGGAGGCAGCATCTCGTCTCCTCCCTGATAATGTCCCCACGTTGCATGCAATGACAGTCATTCTTAGAGGCCTGCACTGCCCAGAGAGGCTGTGTTGTTTGCCATTCAGTGTCCTTGAGGCATGACCTAGGCTCTCCTAGGTGAACCTGAGGGACAACAACAGACAGAGATTTGTGGAAGGGACAGCTCTGGACAGACCAAGAGCGTTCGTGCCAGGTGTGGAACTCACTTTTGCAGTTCAGATACCCTCAGGTCTCCAATGCACCCCAGGAGCCAATCGAAAACAGTGGACTAGAAAGCTCAAGGCCAGCTGCGATGCCTAGACCCTTTGGTCGAATATGGACCCATCACCCATGAGTAAAGGAAAACAGAAGCAAAATCAGGATGAGAAAATCAGGACTTCTCAGGTGCAGTCAGAGGAGAAGATCCAATTCTTACAGGAAGTCAACAGAGAATCCCCAAAGGCTACCCCAGCTCCACAGCTCATCTCCCCATCGGAGCATGACAGCAGGAAGCCTTCGCACTTGGTTCCTCTCACAGACGTGAGGAAGTTGCATAGAAGGCCCTTTCGAGGTGGTTTGGGACTGATTAGGAGAGGAGTGTGGTTCACCATTCGACTTGGTTCTTTTTCTGAGTGATGCACAGCATTTTAATTCTCAAGCTAATCTTTGATTAACATCCAGGAAATTTGAGCCTTTTAATTAAAAGAAAGGGAAGGTTTAAAAAGAAAATAGGTCAATGGGCCTTTCTGAAAGGTGGTCCCAGTGAAGCTAAAGGCTTGCTTTGGAATTTTCAGGTTCCCCAGTGTTAATAGAATTTAGATCACATTGAGAATTTAGATCGCGGGAACAGAAAGCGCTGTCCTTTTTCACTGACCCAATTTGAGAAGTAAAAATTGATCAGCAGACCAGCTGGGCATGCAGACATAGACCACAGCATTTGCATGGACTGTTAAGAGTGTTATTCACAGCTTCTGGCAGAGGAGCTGGGTGCTTCCCTGCATCCAAGACGGCGTGCTTGCAATGAAGGAACCCCTGCCTTCATCACCTGTGCGTGAGAGAGACCTGTTACAGCCTCTGGGGGCGGGATGAAGTCAGGTAGGAAAATGCATCAGGGCGGAGGGGGGTTTTGTAAGAACATCTGTCAACTCTGCTGCTTAGTAGCACTGTTCCCTGAATCTGTGGAGGGAGGGAGGTAGTGATATGGAAACAGGAATTCCAGGGCCTCTTAACCGTATTCATATTCTGCATTTCCTCCTTCCATTGCCAATGAACTACAAAAAAAAAATGTGTGTTACTAAGATTTTAAAAATTAAGATGTAATTAACATAGGATGCATGCACAGCTCTTAGGTGTATAGTTTCACGTATAATATCCATGCAAACATCAGCCTGATCAAGCTCTATGACTTTTCCATGACCCCAGAATGTTCCCTCATGCCTCTTTTTGGGGAGATTCTCTTGAGAAGAAAGTGTGCTCTGTTCTGATTTCTCTCACCACAGCTTAGCCTTCCCTGCTCTGCAACTCCATATGCATTCGATCCTACAGTGTAGACTCTTTGGAAGCTGGCTTGTATGGCTCAACCCATTGTTTTGAGACTCATACGTGGTGTTGTGTGTATTCATGGCTTATTTTTTTTTAATCACTGAGTAATGGACATTCTCCAGTTAGACCACAGCTGGTTAATCCATTCACATTTTGATGGGCATGGGAAAAGAAAATTTAGAAGACTCTAGAAAGGGGAAGAATAAAAACGTATTTTGAGTCAGAATTAATACATTCATTCCACGGATGTTTGTGAAATGCCAGTGCTCTGCTAGAGCTTGTGCTTGGCACTGTGAGTGCAGCTGTGAAGGGAACAGTCAGGCACCGGGGCTCATGCACTTAGACCTAGGAGGAGATGCAGATTATGAACAAGTAAACAGATATATGGCCAAGATGATTTTAGATTGTGATAAATTCTCTGAAGCCAATTCTATTATGAAAAATAAACGAAAGATTACATTTTTAGGACAGATATTTTGGTAGAGTAGATTTTTAAAAAAAAACAAAATTGCTATTAAGATCACGAATATGATAAAAATTTGCATCAATTTGTGATTTTTCTGCCTTAAACATCTTTATTAACCAGTGAGTCCACGGTAAAGTGTGAAATCCGCATCTCACATTGACTCTTTCTTCCTTGCCGTGTGTTTTCCTAAGTCTCTTTCCTCTTAGCCTATTACCTCTTGGTATTACAGATACATTTGTAGTTGTTCAATGGAGATTTCATAAAAAATAAAAATCCTGGCTCAGAGAAAGAAAACTAAGAAACATGTGCTGTGGGATTTGAATTATTTCTTGCTAAAACAACCACCACCCTCTCTCTATGCAAGATTCTTGACACAAATATTTTCAAAGGAAGCGATTTCCCTCCTTTCACCATGGGCTGTCTCTCTACAGTCGGCATTGTTCAGAAAGAGGAAGAAGGAGGCACAGGGAAATACTTTAGCATTCTATAATAAAGTAGTTCATGGCACAATTAAAATGATGTAGTATAACAGTAACATGATATGCTGAATTTAAATAACTGAAGCTGATTAAGGAGGACGTCAGAATTAAATGCGTGATGGAATTGACATAACAGATCCAAGATGGCCTCTCCATGTTTCAGCCGAGAGATGGTGCCAACCATTGATATCTTCCAGGCAAATTTGTTGATAGATAAAACATTTTTATAGACTTTCCATTATTCCTTGTAGCCATCAGCTTTTAATTTTCTCTTTCTAGTTAATATACTTGTGTATAATTTAAACAGAAAACTGTTCTGTTTCATCATAAAAGATTTGCCTGTTACTTTGGGTGTGTAAATCAAGTGGACAGCACAACATTCTTGAACTTGTTTTTTAAGGCATTTGTTGACAACAACAGAAAGGAAGATCACAGACACCGCCAATAAGCGTGGACATCAATTATTTTTTAATTGTATAGGAGTACAGTACACTAATTAAAACTAGTATATCTTGCAATGCCAAAGGCAAAATTAATTATTAATTTTTATTAATATTCAGAAGTAGCACAAGGAATGCATTAATAAAGATTTGGTGGTTGTGACTGAGATCTTGTTTAGCTTTATATTTTAGGAAAAAAAAAAAGGTTTTCTGGCTCAATCTGAATAAAAAGAAGCTGGCACCGAAGGGATGATCTTTATTGAAATGGAATATGCTCACCAGAGTGGGTATTTAGTGACAGAAGATGAGATGTGGAAGGAGATTATATGAAAACCCCAAATGCTTGTCTATAATGGTTTGACTTGACAACTCTACAATCACCTGCAAAATTGTTGTTGTTACCTTCGATACTTTTAGTTATTAAATTGAGTATTTTAGTTAAGCCATCTTGAGTTGACATTTAATAATTCATTTAGGAGCTGTGTGCAGAATATTATCCAGCTCACCAAATCCAAGATGAACAAAATTAGTTTTGTGCACTAAAAAGATTTTGACAAGACTCTCTCCTCCTCCCCTCCCTCTCCCCTCCTTCTCATCTCCTGTTCTCCTCCTCTTCTCCCTCTCCCTTCCCGGCCTCTCCTCCTCTCACAGTTAGAAGCAAGTCTGTAAGGATTTCTTGTCCTACAGGGCAAAAACGGAAGCACATTTATAGTTTTTAGGCTAGGATCTTTAAGCCCATCTAGGCGCAGTCCTAAAACTGTGTAGGACATAGATAGGTCATTAATCTGTGCTTGCTTTTCTGCAACTGATGGCCTCTCATTTTTAGCAGCCTCTGATTTGAGATCTTTCATGCCCACTTCCTTGAGAAACAATTTTGCCTTTGTAAAGTCTGTACCAGTAAAATCCTTCAATGAAACCCAAAATGTCGACACAGCCAGTGGGAGGGCTGCCTGTGGACACGTCGGCTGGTCAGCCGCAAGCTCTGATACCCCGGAACACATGTCCATTCACCCGGGTGGGCGGCGGTAGAGCCGTCAGACCCACATCCTCCTTCGCCTACCATGTGGGGAATGCTATGCCTCGCACAGCTCAATCCTGCATGTTCGCGAATCTTCAGGGGTGAAAAGGAGAGGAACAGAGCATTCACAGCTACAATGAAGCTACAAGCAGTTGTAGGCAAAACTGTATGGTACAGCATATGCACAGTGCATGCCTTCCCTTCACACCTCGGAAGGCAGCAGGACTCCCCGGCAAGCGCAAGCTGTCACCATTCCCTTGGGAAGGCAGCTCTCTGAAGAATACTTCTTCCACCTGATGGTCCACCTTCCAGAATGCAGCTCCTGGGAAACAGCATCAGGCCAGTCTGGGAAGGCATGTGTTTCCTCGGATGTGTTGGAACATTTCCTCTGAAAAATAGGAAGAAAAGTGGATCTGATATCATACTAGCAACCTCTCTGATGGGACTCACATGCTTGAGGGTAAAGGTGGTCATGCAGTCAGAATCAGCATTGACTCCAGATAAATGCATGGCCATGTTGGGTCATTTCTTCCCGTCGGAGTTTAGAGGGGGGTGAAGGAGGCTGGCTTCATCACACCATAGTGTGTGATGCACCAGCTGCCTGCAGGTGATGTTGAAGACAGCCAGGTGATCTCTGACTCCTAGGACTTTAAATGCCTGGCAGCTCATATCAAGAGAGGTTACTGTCTTGCCTTGTTTTTTTTTTTTTTTAAATTATCCCTCCAAAATCACAGAGATAAATACTGCAATGTAAGGCAGCCATTAGTGAGACATTATGATGAGCTGGTTTACAAAAAGGAGTTTTCATTCATTCATTCAAACAACGAATACTTTTTGAGCACCTACACTATTCTGGGACTTTTGCTAGGCCTGGGGGATTCCAAAATAAATATGAAAGGTAAGTGTATGAGTTAGTTGTTGCTGCATAACAGACAGCCCCAAAACTTGTGGACTTAAGCAGCAATCCTGCATTACTACCTGGGTGTCTATGAGTTGGCTAGGACTTGGATGATCTAGAATGGTCATGACTAAGCAGCTCTGCATCTGGGATTGTTAGGGTGTCTACCATGTCTCTTTCCACCTGTCTCTCACACTTTTTGGACCAGAGAGGTAACTGGGGCATGTCCTCTGCATGGTGATATCAGAAGCATGAGAGGGTCTACTGAAACCCAAGGGCTTCTAAATGCCTCATCCAAAACTGGCACCCTCCTGTCTCCATCTACATTCTATTGGCTAAAAGTAAATCATATAGCCAACCTCAGAGCCCAGAGTCAGGGAAGCATATGCCACCCGCGATGAGGTCACAGCAAGGGTGTGGATGCAAGAAGGTGTGATGGAGGTCAACAGTGACACCTACAGTGGGAAGACATCATTTCCTGTTCTTCATGCTGCTGATGGGCACAGGAATGGTGTTTTGGTCCATTAAGGCTGCTTTAACCAAATACTATAGACTGAGTGGCCCACAAATGACAGGCATTTATTTGTTACATTTCTGGAGGCTGGGAAGTCCAAGACCAAGGTGCTGGCAGATTCAGTGTCTGGCGAATCAGTTTTCTGGTTCATAGATGGTGACTGCTTGTTGTGTTCTCACATGGTGGAAAAGAAAAGAGATCTCTCTTGGGCCTGTTTTATAAAAACACTAATCCTATGCATGAGGACTCCATCTCCATGACTTAATCACCTTCCAAAGGCTCCACCTCCTAAGGCCAACACCTTGGGGGTGAATTTCCTTGTAGGAATTTGGGAAAAACACAAACATTCAGATAGTAGCAAATGATGACTTCTGCCCTGAAAGTATTGGGGGGAAAAATTCCCACTCCATTTCCTCTTTCCTGAAGGACAGCTGCTGGGAAGGGTGAAAAGAGTCTGATGTCTATGGGTGTCTTAAACTATGAAAGATTTGCTGTTCCCTGTGGTCTTCCTCAATTTTTCCTTTAGGGACCACAGGGGAAAGATGCTCTTGGCTTCTGCTTCCGTATGGCAGATATGCCTCCCCACAGCAAGTCGACGGCCTGGTTCTGTCTCTGCCCCCAGAAACAATGGGCACACAGCTGCCTGGACTCAGTGGCTGGAGACTAGGCAGAGGAAGACAGGGAGCCTTGGGCTCTCTGCAGACCCAATCTAGCTCTGCAAACCACCATGCTGATATTTTCATCCATCCTTGACCCTAGGGTCTACTTCTCATTTGTTTGAGGACTCAGAGGAGAAGACCTCTGATTAGCATCCTAGAAGTTCCCAAAGTATCATGCAGATTCTGTCCTTGCAGAGCTCCCAGGGTGATACAGGGCTTGTCTGGGGATGACACAGGGCCAGGGCCTTGACATCCCTACACACAGAGGCATCTCCCTTACTGAGGTTCACAGGATGTAGCATCTTCCTCCTCTCTGCACCTCAAATATTCCCCAATTAGTGTCCCCGTTGACCTAGTGGGGTGGATCTTCAGCTTCATATCATAATGTGCAAGACAGGTGGTGCTTACATGAGAAAGAGAACAGCAGAGAATTAACACATGATGCAAGCAACTGGATCAATGGAGACATCTCAATTTTATAAATCAGGTCCAGGTTTTTTTTTTGTTTCTTTGTTTTAATCTTCATCTATGTAGTTTGTCCATCCAGGTGGTAATCTAAGACATTGTCCTGCCTCCAGTCCTACTGCTGGTGCCCCAGCTCTTCTCTGCACTAGCTCTCATGCTTTCTGCATCTCTGTCCACTCACCTGCAAGATGCAGGTGAAGACAAGACCCCCTCTTCACATGACTGTGAACCTCCATGAGATCCAGTGGATGGGAAGTTCTCAGCACAGCACAGGGCACACCGCGGGGACAGATGGGCCACGAGATTCATCACTGACCTAGAGTACACATTCTTTGAGGTAAAGGCTGACAGAGACTCAAGTGGCGTCCTCCCCCAAACAGATGTGGACCCTGTTAATCGTGGTCTTTCATCTTTGCTTACAGTTATGTGACACTGCTTCTCTAAGCAGATCTGGGGAGAGATTTGTTTTCATAAATCATGTTTATATGTTACTGAAGCTTTGTTTACTCATTTAGGAACAAGTTAAGGGCATTGGGGTACATGTCTGTGGGGACAGATGGGTGGGGAAAGGAAGCATCTGGAGGAGTTCTTTGGTACACACAAAAAGGTAGAAACTGACCCAAGAACCTGGCTTCAAAGTCAGATGTCGGGTTATTTCACTGTGGGACAGACTGAGGGCCAGCCTCAAAGCAGGCCTGGGTAAGGATCTTCTCCCAGATCCTAAAATTGTGCAAGTCCATGAAAATCCCATTTTGATTACATCAAGAACTTCTGGCAGAAGTATTTCTGGTACCTAACCTTAAACCGGAGGATATTGCATTGGCAGTGGCTGCACTGAAAGCACGAAGCCTCGGAAGTGGGACAGCTGTTGGAAATCAGATGTTGTCTAAGACAGTTTATTATGCTCCCTCTACACTGCTCACCCTTGGCAAGAGTCACGTGAGATCCTTTCACCAATGAGGATGTGTTTCCTCTCTAGGGTTTCCTGAGGCACCTGCAGGGCCAGGAGAGTCCCTGAATATTCAGAATATGCAGAAACTCCTCTGACAAGCAGCTTTGCTTAAGCAGAGAATGTGATGGCGTCCAAGGTGACTTGGATAAACTTTACACTCACAGAGAAGGCTCTGAGCCTTCTTCTGGCCTGTGGGCATTAACCTGAACCACATAACTGTGTAATTTCTTTTTGAACTGTTATGCTTTTCTACTTTAGATATGTACTCACATGCAGAAAATAAATCCCTATTTTATTTGTTGTCAAAACCCAGTGTACTTGTTATTTTCTTTTTAAAACGTCCCTGACAACTCCACTGGTCACTTCCATATGAATTTCAACTCTGTTCTCCATTCACACCTCTCTGGCATCACCAGCTTGTGATGGTGGTGATGTTGTCTGACTTCTGGCTAGAGACCCACGAGTACCCTGAGACAGCATGTATGTCTTCTTCTTTATGTATTTCCAGTGCCCAACCAAAGCCACTGGTTCCGAAATAGTTTCAGAGAAGGCAGGGCTGAGCTGAAGGAACACGTCCAGCATGGGTCTAACTATTGGAACAAGTAACTGGATTGGATTAACCACTAGCACGTTAACCACCTGATGAGAGTGAGTTGACTAATCTTACCATCTTATATATAATTGAGAGTAGCTTCCGAATAAGAGGGGAGAAGAGCGTCTCTGCTATTCTTGGGGGCATAAGAGAGGCCTTGTTTATTAATCCAACCATAATCATTGGTGATCTACCTTGTGCAAGGCCCTGTCATAGGCACAAGTGATAGGTTTATCACTAGTAATAGTATAATTGTTACAGCAGGTAGCTAGTCAGACAGGAACAGGGCAGGAGAGTCCCCTGACCCCCTCTCTCTCTCCCTCACCAATCAGGAATGTCAGGCAACCATCAAGTGATGGTGAGGTAGTTGTTAAGCTATCTCTCTAAAATAATTGGTCACAGCCAATGCCAGGGAAAGGCAGTCTCTCAATACACAGAAACACCTGCAATTGCTGATCAGCAGTTCCCGATGAGATCTCAGGAGCCAGGTAAGCGGGCTCAAGCATGAACACTAAGAGGCAAAATGGCGGAGTTTAACTGGTATAACATTTGGACTGGTAAAGGAAGAACGCCTCATGTGAGCATGCGTACAACTCCAGTAAACGCACCACGCATGCGGCCCCTCCCCAGTGCTACTGGGCCACTGCGCATGTGCACAGCCCACCCCAAGGGAACAATCAGGGGAGAAGTTTTTAATAAATTTTCACTCCTTCTCTAAACTTGCCTCAGTCTCTCACTCTGCTCTTCGTTTGGATTCTTTCTTCTGAGGAGACAAGAATTGAGGTTGCTGCTGATCCGTATGGATTCACCGCCTCTTACATACTTTGGTGCTGTGTGACTGGGGTACGTTCAGCTGGTAACATAACTAGGAAGTGGTGTATAGTCATATGGGTGGAAAAAAATATGAATAAAATTCCATCCTCATGGAGCTTACATTCTAATGACGGGGAAACTACCAAACTACCAGACAGATCAGATATTAAGTGTTGTAAGAAAAATAAAGTAAGGCGGGGTTACAGAGAGAGTCACGGGGACAGAGCATTGCAATATCGAAAGATGGTTAAAGGACCCCATATAGACTGCGACATTCGAGCACACTACATAAAGGATTGAGGGAACTGACCATGCAGGTAGTGGGGAAGAGCATTTTTCAAGCAGAAGCAATGGCATATGCAAAGGCTACAAAAATATTAAAGAAAGCTTTTTGGGTAGAGGGAAAATGACACTAAATTGAAACAGATCTATAAAAAGGGTAAGTGCCAGGGAAAGGCAGTCTCCCGATAGACAGAAACACCTGAAACTGGTAATCAGCAGCTTCCTGATAAGATCTCGAGAACTGGGATCCTATAAGATTCTTGATAAGATTCTGTCAATTCTTGATAAGATCAAGAATTGGGCAAGTGGGCTTAAGCATGCCCACTAAGAGGCAAAATGGCAGAGTTTAACTGGTATAACTTTCGGACTGGTAAGGGAACAATGCCTCACGCCAGCATGCGTACAACTCTAGTAAGCATACTGTGCATCAACAACTCCAGTAAACACACTGCCAGAAATGGCTAATAAGTAAGTAATCATAAAACAGGTTTTCAATTTTTTTTAGATAGTATAACTTTAGAAAGATATAGATATAGATAGTAGTGTAGTTCAAAGTATCTGCAGAATTAAAATGTCTGGGCCCAATAGCACAATGGATGGGAGGATGGGAAGGAGAAGGTGGAAGATACTATTTTAAGGTTTTTGTGTTAAACGTGAGGTAACATAATAGTATTTCAAAGTAGCCTTTAAAGAAGTAAAGGTACAGATGGCAAGCCACAAACAATTGCTGAAAAATTGAACAAAAATATATACCTGATAAGTCTAAGGTAAAAATAAAATGGAATACTAAAAAATCCTCAATTGATTCAAAAGATGGTAGGAAAAGCAGCAAAGAACAGATGGGAGAGATAGAAAACAAATACTGAAATGGTAGACTGAAACCCTACCATATTAATAATTATAGTAAACATAATAGTCTAACATACTGATTAAGAGCCAGAGATGATCAGACTTGATGAAGAAACAAGACCAAATACATGCTTAATGTTTCCATGTGAAAATTCCTCCTCTGCGTTTTGGGAAATTTTTATATTTCAGTCAAGAAATTGGGAAAACAAAAAAAGTATAAATCGGGTGCAAATTCAAGCTAAACAATAAATGTAGACATTTCTTTTAATTACTTTCAAAGGCAAAAATCGCAACTACTTTTGCACCAACCTAGTAGTTTTAAGGAATCCACTGATGTCAACTCAAAAGCATGAACAGGAACCACTGATATTCAGAGTCTAAGGTTAAGATAAACATTTACAGAAACCAGGGAAGGAGCAGGCAGGAGAATAACCATAACCTCCTCAGTGAGTCTCAGTCATAGCTCTTGCCAGGCTGTAAACACATGTTTGTGGAATACTCTGAAATAAGATTAGAAACTGATCTAAAACCTGAATTGCAAAAAGAATATCAATTTCATTAGCAGAAATCAAAATCAAGGCAAGCACATAAAATATTTGTATTGTTAAAAGATGATATAATCTGATATGAAGAAACATGTGCCCTAAAGACCAATTTACAAATGCTTTCCAGTACTCTCTTGGCCATTCAACCAACGTCAGTGCAAAAATGAATGAAAAATTTCCACATTTGTAAGATTTGTCATGAAAAAAGAGAAAAAACTAGTGCATAGGACAATTAATGCTTTGTGTATTTCAATTTTTTAATGATCCCTTTGGGGTATTAATTTTTGTGGTATTATTTTTCAAAATTTTCAATGATTTTTGCATGGAATTTATTTTACGTTAATATTCACCTTTAAAATATTTTCCATTCTCAAATGTCTATGTCAGGTGGAGATTACTTTTATGTTACTGAAAAAAAAAACTACCTACAAATGAGTACTTTAGCAAAAAGGTGTTATTAAAAATACAGAATAACGTAATTGAAGGAATTCCCAAGATTTCCTTGGAATTCTATTTTTTTGTTTCTGAATACCAAATATCAATATATATCTACAGAAAACTTACTTTAAAAATAAATACATGAATGGTTTAAAAGAAAATGATAGGAGAAAGTATACCATGCAGAAACTAATTATGAGACTGGCATTACTATATTAATATAAGACAAAGTAGACTTAGGTGCAATAACTATTACCAGAGATAAAAAAGACATTTCATAAGGACATAATGCTCAAATCTCAATATAATTATAATATATATATATGTACATCTAACAAACTTAAACAAAAAATTCCTCAAAGTACTAAAGCAAACGTGGTAGAATTAAAAGGGAAAAAAAGACAAATACAAAATATAGTTGAAGATTTCAACAGTTCTCTTACTAATTAATAGAAAGAATGTAAAATGTATAAGGATACAGAAATCCTGGATAAAACTGTCAACCAGTGGGATTTAATTGACATGACATCTATTGAACACTTCACCACTTCACCCAACAGCAGCAAAATGCTTTTCTTTTCGATGACACGTAGAACATTTGCCAAGATAAACAACATCGTAAGCCATTAAAAAAAGTGTACCTACATTCAAAAGGATTGAAATCATACAGGATATATTTCCAAAATAAAAAAATTAGCAGTAAACAAAGAGATCTAAAAATCCCCAAATGTTTGGAGAAAATATTTCTGGGAATCTCATGGATCAAAAAAGAAGTCACAAGAGGAAATCCAAAAGAGTTTGAACTGAGTGAATATAAAACACAACATACATATTCATCCGATGCAGTTAAAGCAATTCTTTAGAGGAAAATGTATAGCCTTATATGCTTACATTAGAAAAAAAAAGGTCTAAAATAAAAGATATAGGCTTATATCTTAAGAAACTAGAAAATTCAGGAAAATTAAAGCCAAATAAGTAGAAAAAATAACAATAAACAAATTAATAAAATATGAATCTACAAAACTTTAGAAAAAAATCAATGAAACTAAAGTTGTTTGACTAGATTAATAAAATCAACAAAATAAATATAAACTGAACAAAATAAAAGAGAAGACACAGATGGAGAGTAACAGTAATGAAAGAGGGTACATCCCCTTTTTAATGTTGATCTCCTATCCACATTTAAAAGATAATAAAGGAATGGTGTGAGACAGTTAATCTAAATAATTTCAACAACGTAGAATAAAAGACACCAAAAGTTATACATTACCAAAGACACAAGAATAGATACAAAATTTAAATAGCCCTATATATTATCAACAACAACAACAACAACAAAGTAATTAAACAACTTATCACAATGAAAACAACAAATCCAGATGGATTCCTTGGTGAATAAACCAAACATTTAAAGAAGTATTTTTGCATCCTGCATGAGAGTTGAATTCCAGTCTGCATAGATTCTTAGTTCCAAGCATCAGAAATAAAGTCAGACTAATTTAGGATTAAAAAAAAAATACTAAAAAGATTTTGAGTAACCTTTCTATCCAGAAGGCTTGTAGAGCCAGGTATGGCAATTGTGGACTGAGAAGGACATCCCACTTACCTCCAGAGAGGTGCCACAGTCACACAACTGAGTCCAGACACCACGGCCTATACTGCCAACACCACAGACACCACACCCCTATCACTGGTGTTTTCATTATGCTATTGGCGCCTCAGGAAGTAAGGTGTGGACAGTTTGCTGCCACCACACTCTGCAGAATGGATTTCGTGAAGTCCCCACTTTATTTCTTCATTAAGGTTTCATTTAAAGACTCATGTCTTTATTCCTTCTTTTCAATAAAAGATAGAAAAATATTTGAAAATATTGATCTCTATAAAGGCAGGTGGACTTTGCCTCATAAAGAAGTGTGATCTGATGCTGGGACAATTGTCATAACACATGTCTAATAATGCATGTAAATTAAAAATGAAATCATATCTGATCAAAATTGCCCTAAAAATTCTTAAATCATCCAATTTTCTGTTCATGTACAGGTATGTCAATTTTCAATAAATCCAACAGAGATACTTTTTCTCCAGAGTTGGAATAAATTGTTGCTACTTCCACTGAGCCTCAGATGATGTAGCTGACTTGCATTGAGGTCATATAATAGAAAATCTGTATGTATATATTTGTTTATTTAAGAACCCTCTGCTCACACAAGGGTGGTAAGATGCTCACACTACAACCGACTAAGAGAATGACAAATATTACCAGCCACTCCACTTAAAATATTATTTTTATTTTCCCTCTTCTTTCTCCTCTCTCACCACCACCCAGACCCTCCTCCTGCTATCTCTCCTCCCCCTCCTTCTCATCCTTCTTCTCCTCCCAAAGAATACCATTAGTTTGTTGCTTACATGATGGGACTCAGCTGTTTGTCTGCAGCTTCCTGACAGCTGGGGCAGAGATTTTATCAACACTTTCTTACATCACTCTTTTGCATCAGTTCCTAAAAGTTCAGAAAAAAAAAAAAGTTGACCTTTTCCTTCTAGAGACGGTCAAGCTGAGGCTCAAAGAAGAGTGAGGCTTGCGGAAGCAATAGAGCAGGGCTGTGGCTGTTGGTGCTGGAACCTAGACTGCCTCTTAATGCATCTTCCTGTACGTATTTTCTTTCTTTCAGGAGTCCAGACTTTCAGACAAGGAGCTGGACTCTCTTGGCATTAAGAGTTCGACAAAGCCATTGTTCTGAATCTGTTCTCTGCCTCCCAGCCCTGTGATAAGAATATCCTAGAAACTGGATTTTTCTATAAAAAACATTTCCCCATGTGGACTGTGTACATTCTGCCTCAAATTCTCTTTGGCAGTTTCACAGTTTAAAAATACTTGAGGATCTCTTTAACTTTGTTTCTCCTTCTCATTGTAAAACTTCATTTTTCACTTGTGTTTCCTCCAGGAACACCCTCCACCCGGCTGGAGCAATGCAGCGCTCTCTTCCCTCTTCTAATTCCTGATTTCCTCCACGCTCAACTGCCATTGGCAACATCTTTTCAAACCCCATGCTTGGATTCGTTCTCTTCAAACCAAATCCAAAGTATGAAGAAAGAATGTAAACCTTTTTCTACATGTTTTTTTTTTTTTTTTTTTTTGCAGACCCTTAATTATATTCAAATATAAAAACATCTATCTAAAACATCTGGAAAATCATCCCTGATTTCCTAAAAAATAGATACATCAGCTAGACCACAGCTCTAGGAGACCTACTGCAGGTTAGATGTAGGGAAAAAAAGGTATGTGGAATAATCTGAGGTTAACCTAAATAATGGATAGGAATTTCTGACACTACTATAAGTTTTCCCCCCTGGGACTCAGGTGCAGAGGTTTGAGTTCATTGTACTCTTCAATTTATAACACATTGTCAACATTGATCTATACAAGATCCCACGGTTTTGTTTGTTTTTTTTATTTATTTGAGACAGAGTTTCACTCTGTTGCCCAGGCTGGAGTGCAGTGGCACGATCTTGGCTCACTGCAACCTCCACCTCCCGGATTCAAACAATCCTCCCACCTCAGCCTTGCAAGTAGCTGGGACTCCAGGCATGCGCCACTACACCCAGCCCATTTTTTTTTGTATTTTTAGTAGGGACTGAGTTTCACCATGTTGACCAGGCTGGTCTCGAACTCCTGACGTCAGGTGATCCACCCACTTCAGCTTCCCAAAGTGCTGTATTCCCAATGCAGGTGTGCGCCACCACACCCAGCTAATTTTTTTTTTTTTTTTTAAGTAGGGACAGGATTTCACTGTGTTGGCCAGGCTGGCCTTGAACTGCTGGCCTCAGGTGATCTGCTCACCTCAGCCTTCCAAAGTGCTGGGATTACAGGCATGAGCCACCATGCCCAGCCAGATTCCTTGGTTTTGATTTGTCTACTTATTTATTTTCTTTTAACCCAATTCCCTTCCCTCTGTAGACAATCACTGCAGTGTGTTTAATGCTTATCTGTTCTTTAGCATGTGTTATTTTCTTTGAGATAGGGTCTTGTTTTGTCGTCCAGCCTCAACCTCCTGGGCTCAAGCAATCCTCCTGCCTCTGCCTCCTGAGTAGTTGGAACTACAGGCACACACCACCACACCTGGCTATTATTATTATAATTATTATTATTATTATTATTCATAGAGACAGGTTCTTACTCTATTGCCCAGGCTGGTCTCCAACTCCTGGGCTCAAGTGATCCTCCCAGCTCAGCCTCCCACAGTGCTGGGATTACAGGAATGAGCCACCACATCCAGCCTTGTATGTGTTCTTGACCAGTGTATATTGTTAGTGTGCATGTATTTTAATTGATATAAATGCTAAGTTCCCTATTGCTGTGTGAACATATAATCCATTACTCTGAGTCACTACACATTTTCACATTTTACTTACCTTCCCCATACAGGCTTCCAGTTCCTGCCCCCGACAATTAATATTGTGACCAACATCCATACTGTGCCTCTTGGGGTCCTCTGTGAGAGCTTCTTGGAGAGACGTTTCAAGTGGTAGAATTCCTGGATCATAGAGTATGGTGGTTACAATTTTGGGCCACCCAGGCATCCAGTTCAGGACCAAGGGAGCCTCAGCTGCTGCCAATGGCTCTCAGCTGAGTCTTTCTCCAGGGGACTAAGAGAGGTCTTGGCCCTAGGTCCTGGGACTTGCCCCTTTGTAACTGGTGGGGCATGGTAGACAGCTTTGAAGGGTCATCCCAGCTCCAGATTTCCCTGTAAGACAACAGAATAGCTGGGCTGAGCGCAGTGGCTCATGCCTATAATCCCAGCACTCTGGGAGGCCGAGGCAGGTGGATCACGAGGTCAGGAGTTCGAGACCAGCCTGGCCAATATGATGAAAGCCCATCTCTACTAAAAATACAAAAATTAGCCAGGCATGCAGGTGCGCACCTGTAGTCCCAGCTCCTCGAGAGGCTGAGGCAGGAGAGTCGCTTGAATCTGGGAGGCAGAGGTTGCAGTGAGCTAAAGATCATGCCACTGCACTCCAGCCTCAGTGACAGAGCGAGACTTCGTCTAAAAAAATAAAAAAAAGATAATGGAATAGCTGAGGCCTCTGTGGTGAGTGTATTTCAGTTCAACTTCTACCGATTTCACTCCCTTGAATGTTAATTCTGAACATGCTCCCTGGGAAATTTCCTGCATGCACTGCATACTCTGCAACCAACCTGAGTCGCAGATAGTGTGTGCACTGAAAGCAGTCATGGCTGCTCTCCAGGGTGGATATGAGATACAGCCAGCACTCCACCAGCCCCACAGAAATGTCCTACCTTCCCTCATTCCTGTGAGCACTTGGGATTTTCTAGTAGTCCAGGTTATTTTTTTAACAAATGTTTTAGGTATAAAGTAGTATCTTTATATTTGCAATATATAATGCAAGTATTGTTTCAACTTGCATTTCTCTATTAATGATTTTTGGTCTCTCTTTTTACACTTATTAACTTTTGTAGTTAATAAGTGTAATTTTATAAATTGAACAGAATGGGCGTGGTGGCTCATGCCTGTAATCCCAGCACTTCGAGAGGCCGAGATGGGTGGATCACCTGAGGTCAGGAGTTCAAGACCAGCCTTACCAATATGGTGAAACCCCATCTCTACTAAAAATACAAAACTTAGCTGGAAGTGGTGGCTTACGCCTATAGTGCCAGCTACTTGGGAGGCTGAGAAACGAGAATTGCTTGAACCTGGGAGGCAGAGGTTGCAGTGAGCTGAGATCACGCCACTGTATTCCAGCCTAGGCAACAAAGCAAGATTCCACCTAAAAAAAAAAAAAGTAATAAAATAATTAAAATAAATAAATAAATTGTCTGAACATCTTATTTGGTATTTTCCTTTTGGGGTTACTGTCTAGGTATTAATCCCTTTTCAGTTGAAAATACAGCAAAATAATCTCCCATTCTGTCATTGGTTTATTAACTTTATCTTGTCCTTCACTGAACCAAAGCCTTAATTTTCACGTGATCAAATCTTTTAAAGTTTTTTGGTCTATTGTTTTTATTGTTGAAGTTTTGTTTAAAAAGTCATAAAGACTCTGTATTCTTTCTAATAATTATATATTTTTACCTTTCAAATTTACACATCACATGTTCACATTTAATCAACTTTGAGCTCACTTGACTGTTATATTAAGCCAAGATCTTGTTTTATATTTCTCTATAGAGTGGTTTAACTTGCCCTAGATCAGTGCCATTATTTGTTTATTGTCTATTTTATCTTTGCCAATGCCACACTGTTCATATTGTGTTGACTTTGTAATATGACTTTATATTTGATACAATTTTTTCCTCTTTGATTTTCTTTGTTTAATTAGCTATTTTGTATGTTTGCCAAATTTTAGAGCAATTTTAAAATCAATGTACATTTTAGAGTAAACATCTGTTTTTTTCAAATCCCAACTGGAATATTTATTTAGATTGAATTAAATATATAGATTTCGTATAGGAGAGTTGATCTGCTTATATTGTTATCTGTCAGGATTATTGAAGTATTATTTCCGTATCCTTTATATGTTGTTGCTATTATAAATGGTATTATATTTTAAAATTATATGTCCTAATTGCTTATAGTTGATAAAAAGAAATACCACTGAATTTTGTAGTTTGATGTTCTATCCAACATTTCTGCTGAATTTAATTTTCCCATATTTATTGAGAGATAATTGACAAAATAACTTTATCGTTCATTACAAGAATTTTTCTGTTGAGTTTGGATTTTTCTGCTTGTGTGCTTGCTTGGCCGATGATCATGTCATCTGAAAATGATGATGGTTTAAAGCATCGTCCAACCCATTCTCTTCTAACCAGCTCTCTTTTAACTACTGACATTGTGGAAAACCCATACTGCATTCTAATATTTTTTTTCCTCCATACCAAAGTAAATAAATTACCTCTTATTTTTACTTTGCAGAAGAGTTGAGTTATAATTAGGTGTTAAAACTTTCTTTAAGAAAAGTGCAGGATGGAAGCAGGATAAATCCAAACATGTTAATATATGCCTTTCAGTCCTATTAGTGACTTCCTCCCAGAGCGTTTCCGTTCCATTAACTCTATCCTGGCCACTCAACGTGACATTTACTCCCAGTTAGGACCCTCAGTCTTAGGCAGCCTCCTGGGTTTCCACTTATTTTCTTGTGCTTCTGCCATGACTATGAGAAGGCCATGCTGGGGACAGTGAGCATGAGAGACTGGTGGAGCTGAACGGCCCCAGCCTGGTCCACCAGGCTAGTCTAGCCAACTTGCAGATGCAGTCATGAGCCAGCCCAACCAAAATCAGTGGAACTGCCCAGCCAAGACCCGCCGATCTTCAGGTCATCCCACAGACATGTGATCTGGATAAATGCTATCGTCCTAGGCATTCAGGTGATTGCATTGTGTGGTTACTAGTTTAGTTACACAGCAATTGCCAATTGCAAATTTGTCACATATTAATGCTCTCTTTAGTCACCATACAAGGTAAGAATTCTGCCAATAGGTATTTGTCACTTGTCACGCTGCTGATAAAGATGTACCTGAGACTAGGAAGAAAAAGAGGTTCAAATGGACCCACAGTTTCACATGGCTGAGGAGGCCTCAGAATCACGGCAGGAAGTGAAAAGCACTTTTTACTTGGTGATGGCAAGAGAAAATGAGGAAGATGCAAAAAGCCGAAACCCCCAACAAAACCATCAGATCTCGTGATACTCACTCACCACCAGGCGAACAGTATGGGGGAAACTGCCCCCATGATTCAAACTATCTCCCACCTAGTCCCTCCCACAACATGTGGGAACTAGGAGAGTACAATTCCAGATGAGATTTGGGTGGGGACACAGAGCCAAACCATATCAAAGGGGAACCCTCTCCTCTACCCCTGCTCACCAAGGCCCATGCCCATACCCCCAGTGTCTCACCCAGCTTACAGGACACCGTTGCCATACACACTGCCAGCACAAGTGAGATACAGTGCTGAGGCTTGTTGGGGTCCCAGTTATTTTCCCCAGATGTGGACATGGTTCGGTTCCCCAGGGGGCCCAGGAAGCCCTAAATAGCTGGCCCTCAAACCCTGCCTTCACAAAAGAGAACTCTGAGTAATCCACATATGTTTGGAAACACAAATGGTTGTATGCACTTTGTTTTTTTCACTTGCGATCCTCAAGTGAAAAGAACAATGTGTAGAAGGCTCATATTTTGCAGATTTTTGTTACCAACCATTCTTTCTGCCTAAACTTCGGCAAGTGGGTTTGCTGCAAGGGGTGTTGTTGGAGCCTGTGGCTGCCAGGATGATGAGCCCAGCCGGTGTTCTTGGCTGGGATTTATGATTTTTAAAACTAATTCTTATTGTTGTCCACTTCACAATTTTGCTGCTGCGCTGTAGACCCTAGTATCAATTTTAGTTGAAAATGCAGCAAAAACAAAAAGGTAATGCCACTTCCCACACTGTTTCAAAAGGTTTTTTAAGTGGAAAAAGGTATTTAGTATTTTTAATAAGCATCTTCAATACTATTGAGTTGGTTTCTTTGTTAATATCACAAGATTAATTATGCTGTCAGACACTTTCAAGGCCTGCTTAACAAAGATTCAGTGATATAATGGTTTGCTTTGCACTGCCTTTTTTCTGCATAGCAATCACAATCAGCATTAGACAATTTAAAACCCTTTCACCAGCCGGAAGTTCTGAAGAGCCTTTTAATCAACAAAAGTAATTTTGCAAACAACTAGATACAGCATTTTTCATATTAACTAACTTGCATTTAAACTCTGCAGGCTTGATTGTTCCTGGATCTTTGATTCCAGGAAACTGGGATATTCCGAAGGCCTAGAATCCAAAAGTGAGGATCACACACACTCTCTGCCCTGGGTACCCCCCAAACATTAAGGTCCTGTTACCCCATTCTGCTCGTTAAAAAGATAGCATTGGTACTCAAATGTAATTCATTCATTTTAATTATCCCTTAATATACATAACTCATCTAATCAGCTACATCCTTTTTTTTAAATATGGTTACCTAGAGAGCTTCATCTTGTTATTTAATAAATACAATTTGTGTTCATGTGTTGAAATTTTATATAGTTTTTAAAATTTTGCTTTTTTTTTTAATGTGTGAATGTCTTGGGTTAGAAAATTCTATTAGCGCCACCTTTGAGATTTTAAAATTCGATTTTTTTTGAGATTGATGGTAACTGAGCCGAAGCTGAAGTTCTGTGCTCACAAGGCAGCTGCCCTCTACAAAACTAAAGGTTTTGGGGTTCTGTATGTGAAAGAGTCTTAGCAGGGAGACACATTTTGCTTTGTTTTTTTTTTTTAATCAAGTACATTTTTTAAATGAAACTAACCTTTCACTGATACCTTTAAAACATTAATTTTTAAAAAAGAGGAAGAAATAAAGGCCCAGCCAGCAGCAGTAATTCGTACCGTTACTGTGTGTAGTAATTAACAACTGCAGCAGTGATTCCCACACCCTAAATCCTCGTGTGTTTGACACGATTTCAACCCTGGCGAGAAGTGACCCAGGGATCTGGAGCCACAGGACACGAGGAGCAAGTCCTGTCACAAGAAATAACAGGGTCAGGAGACACGACTAATGAAGTCACAGCAACTGGTGCACAGAGCCAATCAGAGGAGGCGCCAATCTGTAAATGAGGATGTAATTAGCAGAAAAAATAACATGCTTTGGTTGAATTCGAGGGGAGCCTGTAATGACTGGATATTGAGAAAGATTCCGAAAGATTAGAGCAAACATTATGCAACAAAGAATACCTAATTAGGGGAAAAAAGTGAATATGCCTTAATTAGAGGGAAATACATGATTGAAAGACACAAAGTTGTCTTTTAATATGAATGTAGCCACGAAGGTTAGCCTGTGTTTCCTGGTTCGGCATAGCAAGTCACTCTGTGAATTAGTGGGAGCAGCACACTCAGGTCTCTTTGCAGTTGGTGCTTTCTGTGGGGAGACACAAAGGAGCTCCTGAGCACCTATTGCTCCTGTGAGTGGATGACCTGTAGTGCCTACAGCACAGGTAGTTAGTTACCTGCCTTGGCCCCAAAACACTCCTGCCTCCTGAAGCACAGACACCCTCGCAACTTGTCCCGGTGCTTAAAAAGCAGAAAACAAGGCCGGGCGCGGTGGCTTAAGCCTGTAATCCCAGCACTTTGGGAGGCCGAGACGGGCGGATCACGGGGTCAGGAGATCGAGACCACCCTGGCTAACACGGTGAAACCCCGTCTCTACTAAAAAATACAAAAAACTAGCCGGGCGAGGTGGCGGGCGCCTGTAGTCCCAGCTACTCGGGAGGCTGAGGCAGGAGAATGGCGTAAACCCGGGAGGCGGAGCTTGCAGTGAGCTGAGATCCGGCCACAGCACTCCAGCCTGGGAGACAGAGCGAGACTCCGAAAAAAAAAAAAAAAAAGAGAAAACAGATCATCACGTGCAAAAAAAAAAAAAAAAAAATTTGTCCATGTGCCAGCATCTAGGCACATAGCTTACCTTGGATGGTTTCCTTTCGGATCTGTAACTGGCAAGGTGTATATTTTGCTGAGAGAATTGAAGCAGAGCCTTCCTCCTTCCAGATCACCCAACCCTAGTAGATCTGTCTTGTCACCCCAACAGGGGCGTTTTCATGATCCACAAAAACGAGGAAAAAAATGCCACCAGGAGCCCTTCCTTCACGATAGTAGACCTTTCAAAACTACGAGCAGCTACTAATTTTTTCCCCTAATAGACAAACTACATGTTGTTTTAGTTCCTCTCTTTTTTCCTTTTTGTCAACCTGTTCTTAGTATTGATTTTCATTTATTTTACACGATTCTTAATTGTCATTATTAGCACATCCATGGCGCATCCCTCGGCTTAAATATGCCCTGTCAATTTTGCAGCATATTTATAGATTAATTTAAACGTGTTTGTAAATTTATGACTGCATACCTTTGGTATGTTTGTAACATTAAAATACTTATGGTACAGAATTTTTTAATTAAAACTATTCATCAAAGAAAGTCCAGGTAGCAAGCTTCTCCTTGTTTGCGGTGGGGGATCTGGCAGCTAGAGCCAGAAAATAATAGGTCAATTAAAAAAAATCTAAAGATAGCATTTTCAAAGACCGAAATGTTTAATGAGCATTTGGCAACCGATCCCCCCAAATTAAATTATGAACTTGATTTTTAGTTATGGGCATCAGGGCTACACATGGCAGAAAAAAAGAAGAGGCCAGGGAAGGGAGCCACTCCTGCCTAGGTTTCCTGCCAGCAAGGTTTGCTTCTCAGAGTCTGGTGGGAAGGGCAGCGGGGACCGCATTTTGGAAACTGACACCAGGAAACCGTGGGGAAGACTGATAGAGTCCCCACACCTCTGGTCTGCCCTACCATGCCAGCTTTGTTTGTACCTCTTAAAACCCACAGCCCCAACTTGGCAGGCTTCTCTTTAGGAGATAGCAAGGAGGGCTCTGAGCTGCTACGAAAACAACCTTTCGTATGGCACTCATCAAATAGGGAAAAAGAGTCTCTTCGGTTCTTTGCCCACATGTGCTGCTAATTCCCTTTGCTGAACTGTCAGCTATCAGGAGAAGAGGAAGGCCATTGGAAACAAACAGCACATCTGTGGTTCCCTTAACTGATGCGTCCTCCCCCGATCCTGCTATTACTGGTGCTGTATAAGGTGCAATGCTGAGCGGGACCACTGGCCTCAAATTCCAAGGAAGCAAACATGTAATTAACATAATCAAAAAGCCAAGCAGCAACCCACCATGGGATTATGGGGCACTGGGTTCAAGTCTCAGAAATAACTGGACACTTTGGGGTTCTCAGACAAGGAATGGGTAAAAAGATATGCTCATTTTCCTTCTAGTGGGCCAGGCACGTCAGAGTACGGACTTGACGTTGGCTCGTTGAAATTCATGTCTTCCTATCTTATTCTCTTTTGAATTTGCCTTAATTTTTAGTACTTTCCTCCTATTTTTTTTTGGCCAGTTTTTTAAAAACATAGCTGGTCGTGGACCCTAGATCCCAGTAATCAATTCTGCATTTCTGATACTTTTAAAATACCATTTCCTAAAAGTAAAAATGGTGTTTTTCATCAGCACCCATATTTTCACATTCTTTTATAAATCCTTTTTCTATTTTCCACTCCCTACAATTTGTAAGTCTACCTTCTTGCTCTGATTATCCCAGATCCCCCCAACCATATGCGAATATTACTTGCAAACATATATGATTTTTTAAAATTAGCAAATAATTTGGGGTACTTCTCACAGATATGGAATGAATAACATTGATTGATGCCCTATTATTATTTTCTAGTTTTAGAATCCTGCTGACTTTTGGGGTGGAAATTTTAGTGATAGAGCTAAATCTCTGTCCCGAAATAAACAATGTAAATAATAAAACATTTTTCAGCCATCTAACATTAAGCAGACCATGTCAAATGTATTTCAAGTCCGATGCTAGAAAAATGGGAGAGTTGTATACATTTACCAGCGGCATCTTGAGTGGGTTGGATGGCTGGATGCAGGGATGCCAGGGGAACCGTCCACTCGGTCTCCTTACCAGGCCTGAGCTATTCCTGGGCATTTCAGGAACAGAGTGGCCTATAGGAAAGTTATTTTGTTCATGTCTTGCCATTCAGTCCCCAATTTATTCCCGATGTGAGCTTTTATCAAAATGTCCCCACTGACGGAGGAGGCAAAGGCAGATAATAATAGAGATAGCTAATGGAGCAGGGTTGCATTGGAATTGGACCAAATCCTCCTTTTGCTCGACTTTGAATGCTAAATGAATCACTCAGATTTATATGGAGGTAGAGGCTCCGCAAGGTCCGCATCAGGGCAAAATAGGGTTACAATTCAATAAAACGCGTGGCAATGCTTTATTGACTAATGAACCTACCGTGCCGCCAACTGCTGTATTTTACTGTCGCAGCCCATAACTGCCTGGCAATTACATTGTGAGTGTTTGCTAAAGATGTGTCTGTCTTTTTCCCAGATCTGGAAACAGGTTCAGCAAGAGAGGCTCCGGAAAAGCAGGTCGGACACCTTTCCCAAGTCTTCTGGGGCCAGAAGCCAGGCACAGATAATAACAATGCAAACAGTTGATGCTGCTATTTTTAAATAAGCTGTTATTATTGACTAACAGAGGTTGTCGTGGGTGGGATGACAAAGCCTCCAGTGCCAGAGAGTTGCTGCAAAGACATCCACCAGAGAGCTCGTTAATGAGCAACGGCTAAGTGCAGAGTTAAATGCCTGCCGCCATGCTTCGTGCTCCGTCTTCTGCGGAGGAGAGCTGACTGCTGGCCGGGTGCTCCAGCCGTAATCCCTTCAGCCCCTACCATCCTCCAAACGTGTTGCCTATGGGCATATCTTGTCATTAGGTAAGGTGGGGAGCCCGGGACATGAGGCTTTCCACAGCAGAGAAGGTGGCTGTTTGCCAGTAACCAGGAGTGTTTTTTAATATTGAAAAATACAGTGGCTGCCACTGTAGGTAGCTCTGCTCTCACAACACACAGTCCACATGTGCCCTAATGCATGAGCTAGAGCAATTCCGAAGGGACTCTTTGCACACTTGCATGCATGCACACATTGCACACATGCATGCGCGCGCGCACACACACACACAGATGGACTAAGTTTCCTCTGAATTGTTCTTTGCCTTAGTGTATTTAAAATGAACTTCAGTTTAGGAAAGTTCAGTGCTTATGGTCCCAGGTCCCTACTATGATGTAAGAGGCACTTGGAGGCCCCAGCAGGGCAGAATCAGCAGAGAGAGCTTCTGTGGTGCTGTGCTCTGAAAGGCTGGGCCAGAGAGGACCAGTGGAGCAGGAGGAGGATGAGCCAGCATCACCCTTAGTCTCGGCTTTACGTGTCTGCTTTTGTTTGTTGGTTTGGTTCGTTGGTCAGATTACAGACAGGATCTCATTCTATCACCCAGGATGGAGTGCAGTGGTGTAATCATGGCTCGCTGAAGCCTTGAACTCCTGGTCTCAAGCAATCCCCTGCCTCAGCCTCCTGAAGTGCCAAGATTGCAGGCACGTGCCACTACGCTTAGCTAATTTTTGTATCTTTTGGTAGAGACAGAGTTTCACTATGTTGCCCAGGCTGGACTCAGACTCCTGGACTTAAGCAATCCTCTCACCTTAGCCTCCCAAAGTGCTGACATTACAGGTGTGGGCTGCTGCACCCATTCAAATGCTGCTTCACATCTACTTGGCACGTATGTAGTGATGTGTTGGGGAGGAAATATGGAAGCTCATGGATTATTTAGAGCAAAGGCTAGTTGCAGAATGATTCAGGAAGTATGGTTGCATCTTTAAACATTTTTAAAAGCATCAAAACATACTGAATATATTTGCACGTTAGTAAATGTGTACAAATGATCTGGAAAGAGCCACATCAACCTGAGAGTAATGCTTGTTTACATTACATGTGCTAACATAGTGCCAGGCACTGTTCTAAATATTTCACATACATTAACATGCCTATGATCCTTGCAGCAATCTTACAGGGGCAGTTGTCATCCGAGTTTTATTCTACAGAATGGAGAGTTGAAGCACAGAGTGGTGAAGTCGCTTGTCCAAGATCACACAGCACAAAGCAGCAGAATGATGACTCCACCCCAGGCCTCTGGGCCCTAGAATCCATCCTGAGAATCCTGCAACATCTGCCTCCGCTTTGGACAAGGTTGTACTTAGATGGGATGAAGTTCATGGCAGTGATGAAAGAGAGTTTCAGCCCGACCTCTATGTCTCAGCTTTTAACTGGTAGATTATAAGCTCTTATTATTTGTGAATTGTATAATGTTATGTTGACAAGGATTATGGAAGCCCAGCCTGAATGCCACCATGTGACGTCAGAGCTGGTGTTTGATTTTATGGTTTGATCAGTTTGGCAAAGTAGTGCAGTCCCAGTTGTTGCAGACTAATGAGAATTGCTGACAGAGACTTGCTATGAATAGGTGATGTGTTCTGTCCAAGGATAGGCCGCCTGGCACACAGTGGCTGGATGTGTGAAGGTTTCACTGTGTTAGGTGAGGGGATCAGCCCATAGTCCACGCCAAGGTGGGCTGGCCAAACAGGACACAGCGCACTGGGTGGCCCTGATTGCCACTCACACACTGTGAACAGCCTTTTGTATCAGAGCAGGACAAATCCATTGTGCTGAATTAATATTGCTGATTTAGATTCCATTGTTTTGTAATACCTTCTATTTAAATGTAATAGTTTTGTGGTTTCGTTTACATTTAATTTGCAAATCTGTTTTGGCTGCCCTTGTAGAAAAGCTTTGAGTTTCAGTTGTGTAAAATGGTCAGATGGGAAGAAACTACCAGGGTGTTTCCCTAGCTTATGTTTTTCTCCCCCACCTCCCCCAAGGGGCATTTGGCCTCTAAGGCTGCTCATACTCCATCCTCATTTTGCCCACTTGCTTCCCTCCTTGGTGGGCCTGCAAGTCCCCACCTTGATCAGTTTCTCCCCCAGGGTGGGACTGCCCCTGATTTACCTTTGGGTCCCCTCTCCATGTCTGACTGTTTTTTTTTGAAGGCAAGGTCTTGCTCTGTGGCCCTGGCTGGAGTGCGGCAGTGTGATCTTGGCTCACAGATCCGAGAGAGATAATTCAGGTTCACTGCTGCAACCTCTGCCTCTGGGGCTCAAGGGATCCTCCCACTTTGACCCCCCAAGTAGCTGGACTACAGGCGCGCGCCACCATGCCCGGCTAATTTTTGTATTTTTAGTAGAGATGGGGTTTTGCCATGTTGCCTAGGCTGGTCTCGAACTCCTGAGCTCAAGCGATCCGCTCACCTCAGCCTCCCAAAGTGCTGGATTACAGGCGTGAGCGACAACAGCTGGCCCCAAGTCTGACTTTTATTAGATCTTAGCTTAGTGTTTTAAAATGCACTTTACAGAGGTAATTTGAAAGCTCGTTTATGCTGAAGAGTTGATGGCTTGTGTTGGAGACAGTATACATTCTTTAAAGAGTATGGCATATTCTACATAAAAAGTCTAAAGGCAGGATTTCAAGTACCATAGAACTTGAGGAATATGGCGCCCATCTCTCCATGTATCACATTGACTTTTGGGGTGGTGAAGATGGGGGAGGTCGTTAGCTGTCTACATATTCCTGAGATCTCCAGCTTCTACGGAAAGGGGGTTGTCCGAAAGAGGTCCCAGAGAGGGAACATGGCTTATGGGACATTTGGACATTTGGCTAAAAAGGACCTTTCTGTAGCGAGGTGTCCAGGCTTCTGTGTCTAGGGCATGCCTCTGGCATAGCGGGAAGGTTCAGGGATGCAGCTGTGGTCCAGAGACACACCATACATGCTCTCTGCAACTCTGATTTCCCAGCAACAAAATCAAAGGTTTGAAGATGTGATTTCCGGGGGCTCTCCAGTGTGACATCCATGAGACTAGAATTTAGGATGATGCCTGGGGAGGGGAGCTGTCCAGTTTCAGTGGCTCAATTCCCTTCTGCCAGCCAGGGCACCCCATCAACAGTGTGTCTGCTAATGAGTTTTCTGCATCTACCAGAAGGAAGGCTGGCCCAACCCCGCCTCATTGCCGAGTCAACTGGGAAACATCTGGCTGTGCAAAGGGGACCATTCACCTCTGCTCACATTCTAAATGCAAAGCCCAGCGCTGGGGACATAATGGGAATTTGTGACACTCGGTGGAGAACTTTAGGCCCATAAACCATAGACAGTATGTAGTCGCTCATCTGTGACAGACATAATAGGGATAATTGTCACTTAATAAGTAATCCAAGGCTAATTAAATGTTACTAATATACATTGCAAAGATTCGTTTTTTGCTTCTCACACTATTCAGAATGTCCTGCATAAAAGGGTGCAGGGGATACTCCTGCAGGTAGAACATGAGCAAAACAGTGAAAAAATTCCATTGCAATGGGGCTGAGAAAAAATCTGTCACTCGTTTCTTGGGATCCCTTCAGTACCTCGAGAAGGGAAAATATCCTGGGCCCCCAAAATCACTAAGGAAAACTCAAGCTGGAAACTGCCTGGGGCAAACCTGCCTCTCATTCTATTCAAAGTCACCCCTCTGCTCTGTGGGATAGATGCATATCTGAGTTGCTTCCTTTGGAAAGACTAATCAGAAACTCAAAAGAATGTAAGGGTTTGTGTCCACCTATCTGCGACCTGGAAGCTCGCTCCCCACTTCCAGTCTTCCTGCCTTTGCTTCAAGTTGTCTCATCTTTCCAAACTGAACCACATGTTTCCCTAAAATGTATAAAACCAAGCTGTGCCCCAACCACCTTGGGCGCATGTCATCAGGACTTCCTGACGCTGTGTCATGGGTGTGTCCTCAATGTTGGCCAAATAAGCTTTCTAACTTAACTGAGATCTATCTCAGATTTTCTGGGTTCACCACCTATAAAGGCAGGTAGGTCCACAGAGCTTGGGGAGGGAATGGGGAGGAAAGGCCTGGACCTCCCTGCGGACATGCAGTCAGTGTGGCCAAGGTATAAGCCGTGCCTTGCCCACCTCTCTTCCCACATAGTGGTCTCTTTACAGGCAGATGCCATGTACCTGATGGATTCACCTGTACAGCACTAGGTACCCAGCAATGCACTGGAAATTCTGTTGCAAAAACTGAATCCTTTATGTTTGAGATAAATTGACTCTGAGGGAAAGCTCTGCTTGCCCCAGGATGGAAGGGCGTAGTAGCTACACCATCCTTTAGGAAGAAGAGATGCATTCTCCAGCTCCTGAGAAGGCTGGTCCCTGACAGCTTTCAGCTGAATTCCTTCTAAGAATTGACCTCTGCTAGAGAAAGCTGGCTCCCCAAGGTCATACCACTCCCTGGGGGCAGCCCACACCCAACTACTGGTTGAGACAGGATGCAAAGATGGGGCCCTTCCAAAGTTCTTAGTCCATTTTGGCTGCTGTTGAAAAAAAAAATTGTTCAGACTGAGTGGATGCCAAACAATAGAAATTTATTTCTTACGGTTCTGAAGAGTGGGAAGTCCAACACCAAGGTTCTTACAGATTTGCTGTCTGGTAGGAACAGTTTTCCTGGTTTACAGACGACCATCTTCTCCGAATCCTCCCATGGCAGAAGAGACGAGGGAGCTCTCCTGGGCCTCTTTTATTTATGTATCTTACTGTATTTTATTTATTCTTTTGAGACAGGATCTTGCTCTGTCACCCAGGTTGGAGTGCAGTGGCACCATCATAGCTCACTGCAGTCTCCATCTCCCCTGCTCAGGAGTTTCTCCCCACTCAGCCTCCTGAGTACTTGGGACTACAGGCATTCACCACCATGCCCAGCTGATATTTTTGTTTTTAGTGGAGACAAGGTCTTGCTATGTTGCCCAGGCTGGTCTCAAACTCTGTAGCTCAAGTGATCTTCCTTCCTCAGCCTCCCGAAGTACTGGGAGTACAGGGATGAGCCACTGTACCTGGCCATGGGGCCTCTTATAAGGGCCCTAATCCCACTCATGAGGACTCCACCCTCATGACCTACTCCCTTCCCAAATGCCTCAGTTCCTGGTACCATCACATTGGGGGATAGGATTTCAACACAGAATTTGCAGAGGACATAGATATTCAGTTCAGAGCTGCCTGTGGGACTGGCCGAGGCCTCACGTGTGCCTGAATCCCAGTTCACCTTCTCCCTCTGCTCAGTACTTTCCTCCTTTCATTAAAATGTTGACTCCAGAAATCCCTCTTTTTTTTTTAAATTTTACTTTACGTTTTGGGATACATGTGCTGAAAGTACAAATTTGTTACATAGGTGTACATGTGCCATGGTTTGCTGCACCCATCAACCCGTCATCTAGGTTTTAAGTTCCGCGTGCATTAGATATTTGTCCTAATGCTCTCCCTCCCCTTGCCCCCCAGCAGGCCCCCTATCCCTGCATTCTCACTTATAAGTGAGAACATGGGGTGTTTGGTTTTCTGTTCCTGTGTTAGTTTGCTGAGGATGATGGTTTCCAGCTTCATCCATGTCCCTGCAAAGGACATGAACTCATTCTTTTTTACGGCTGCACAGTATTCCATTGTGTGTATGTGCCGCATTTTCTTTATCCAGTCTATCATTGATGGACGTTTGGGTTCAGGGACCCCTCTTAAGGAGATGTCTGCACGTGAATCTACAGTGCAGAGTTTGCTTCCAGGCTCCCCTACCCTATGCCCTAATACAGTGGCCCAGGCATGCAGAGGACCTGGCTGAATGAAAATTCAATCGAGTGCTCCTGCACTCACTTCTCTGCCTGCTGCCACTGTATGGTGGACTCTGATAAAGCAGGGCCTGGCCCAGGGATTTTTATGAGATGACCTCTGAAGGAGTATCCTTGTGCAAGGCCTATTAAGAGATGGAGGGACAGCCAGGCACTACAGGTGGTATGCACCTGTAGTCCCAGGACTTTGGAAAACTGAAGCAGGAGGATCACTTGAGCCCAGGAGTTCAAGGCTGCAGTGAGCTATGATCCTGCCACTGCACTCCAGCCTGGGCAACAGAGCAAGACCTTGTCTCTAAAATAATAAAAATAGAAAAAGAGATAGAGGGTGCAGAATAGGGCTTGAGAAATACCCCAGCAGGACATGGTCTCAGGGAAAGCCTCACCTTGGATCCACAGGGAGAAGGTTCTGGAGCACAGCCTGCAACTGGTGGCAAGGCCCTGGCCTTTCATCTCAGCCAGTCACTGACTGTGGCTGCCCTGGGAGCGGGTGACAGGGACATAACTTCTCAGGCATGGCATCTCTGATAGCAGAGGCGGTTATCCAGAGAAGGGGCACCTATGAGCTATGGCCGTACTTGCTGCACTTGGAGGAGGAGGGCACTGGCTGCCAAGAGCCATCTGGAGGGGACCATACTGTTTTCCCCAATGCCGGAGAGCACGTGTGTCTCCTATGAACTGTGTCCACCCGGGCCCAGCTGACTCATCCACCCATTTCCTGTTTCCACCACTGAATCTATGTCCGCTTTTCACACCACGGATCCTTTTTTCAAGAAAGATAACTTTTACGTTTGCATGGGGCTTTTGTGTTAAAAGCCCCTTCTCATCACAATCATCTTGTTTCCTGAGCACATGGAGGGAGGTGGGACTGAGATTGCTATTCCATTTCACAAGCAGCCAGCACTGAGCCCTAAGAGAGGCAGGGTTCCACCTGAAGCCACCCAGTTAGAGGCAGAGCCGAGCTCAAACCCAACCCTCCAGTGTGTGACCTATAGCCGTGGTTCTGGAAGCCAGGCAAAGGCTCCCATAACGCTGCCACCAGGAGAGCTGCCCATGTCATAATTTGTGCAGCGTGCAGCTTGTGCAGTCGTATACCGCAGGCCTCCTCCTGTTCATACTGACTTGAGCTGGGGTCAGACCCCCGTGGTGAGCTGGATGATAAATGCTAGCATACACCAGCCACATGGCATGGGTCTACTGCATCCTTCCCTGCATCCCACTAGCCTTGTTTCTTTCTCACAGTTTCCGTTCCTCAAAACCCCAGCTCTCATTGGTTGTTGGTTTGCCAATGTGGCTCTGGTTTTAACTGGATCTGTCTACTTGAAACTGGCCCGCCACCTAGAAGTCCCCTGCCCTCTGACACTCATCTTAGCTCCCATTCCTGGAAGGACGGTGGTTCAGCTTATCTTTTGCTGCTGGGTGAGAGGTCACCGGCCAGTGTAGGGATTGTTCCACGTGGGAACAATGCAATGAAGGGCATGGCCAGGACACAGGGCAGGCGTATCTGGTACAAAAAGGTGGCCGGTGCCCTTCAGGAGGTCTGTGCATAGGACAGAATCCATGCCCTCTGTAGTACAGGGAGACCAGAGCATCATCAGTCAAGAACTTTGGGAGAAGATTCTTATGCTGATGGGAGGCTGAATGAAGGCTCCCTCCCATTCTGAATTCTGTGATTCTAGGGCCCAAACTGTACCCCTTAGAAATAAACAGAACAACAACTCACCATCTAGATAACTGGCCCATTTGGCGAAGTCTTTCCAGTCCAGCCATCCAAGAAACAGTCTGCCAACAGGCTGTAGCTAGGATTCTAGCAGGTCCCGGTGATCTACAATGGCCATGAGGGCCAGACACATGGTTTTCTATAGGATTGGAAAGAACAGCCAGGTGCATGTCACCGTCCTCTATAGTGAAGTGGGCTTTAGACTCAGGCTGATGGACCTACGTTGAAAGAGAAGAAGAAAGAAGGTTTTATTTAAAAAATAAAATAGGGCACTGGATTTTAGGTCAGAAGATCTGCACCATGGCATTGGCCAACTAGGAGGATCTCTCTAAGCTGCTGTTCTTTCGTCTGAAAAAAAAAGGGGGGCATGGTGATTCCATCTGGCGTGTCTCCCAGGTGGTTTTGGAAATCAGATTGTGTAGATGTTTGTGGAAGCTGAGTATGCCCATGGGTGCTCGGCACAATTGAGTGTGTGCACGACAGTGACAGAACTCTGGGACTGCACCTGCCCTGACCCTCTCCCGGGCTGGAGTTGAAGGAGGCCTGGGTATCACCTCTGTCCAACTCCTCACTCTTCATGTGCCCCCAGACCCTCCCTCCTGAGTGCAAGCAGGCGTCCTTCTTGTTGGAGGGAAGCCGCCCCACCACCTCTTAGCTCCACCCGCACCCCTCGGGCTTCCTGGAGTCAGTCATCCTCATTCCGCTTTTTTTCTTTTAAGGTTTGCTTCTCTTCAAATCCCCGCACAGAGTAGGGGGGAGCCCTGCATAGCTTCCACCTCTTTTATATACAGTAGCTTGTTTTATGACTTTGTTTTAAAAACTATTGGCTTAGGGTGCAATAACACAGATGTCTTTGCCTCACAAGAGAACCGTGAATTTCCACTTCTCTCTCCTTGGTGACAGCTACATTACCTTCCATGGATAGTCTTTTCTTTGGCCCTGGAATAGGGAGGAGAAAAAAAACCCGCTGTTTTCTCCTGCAATTGTCCCTTGCAATAGGGCATTCGGATCGATAGAGCTGGCGCCCACTCTCCTTCATGGGGCCTCCTACCAAGTCTTCGGGAGGCAGCCGTGTCAGCAGCCTCCTGGTGGTGGAGGAAGACTTAATGTCCCCATCCCCAAAGGAGTGCTAAAGCCATCGCAGGAGAAATATCTGTTTTCTCGCGTGTGTTCTGCAGGCGCTTCCATAAGTGGTGGCAACCCAGTGGCGGGGAAACTTTGTTGGCTGCCTCACTAAATCTTCACCTGCCTGACCCCGGCCTGACAACTTCTTCACACGCGCGGAGAACAGTCAATGCTCTGTGCGGAGCCGAGAGTTCCATCAGCCGCTCTGCAAATGTCGGAGTCCTGGTTGGATGAGAGGAAGGAGCAGGGAGGCAGATTTACACACACATCACGGCCAGGCGCGGCGAGGAGGAGGCGGCCTGTCTTGTGCTCGCATGCAGAGCTCTTCCCGCTCCTAACATGTCAGGCTGTCAGGCTGCCTCTTCCCCGTGTGGAAGCGGTTAAGGTGTGAGTTTAATTAGCATGGAACAAAATTTCTTACTATCTAATCATAACACCTTGGGCTTTTATGTTACCTGCTCTCCAACGAGCTCAGAGCATTCCAAATAAATGTGCTTCCTCATGGGGTCTCTTTGTACTCCAGACATGAGGATTGACTGCGTCCCCATTTCACAGAAAGGGACGTCAATGCAGAGAGCTATTGGTGGCTCACAAACCATGGAGGGACCTTAACGACAGCCTCCTAACTTAATAGATTTTTTTTAGTTCTGTGCAGAATCTGTGGGCTTACATTTCTTGGAAAGAAAGGTGATGGAAACCACTTAGGGGTTGCAGCCACCAGGGCCTTCAGATGATGGGTAGGTGACCTTCGTGAATGGAGTGGACCCTGTGTGAGACAACATGGAGTGGCAGGATCTGGGCAAACTGGAGAGGGCCAGCGGCCTGAAAGGGGAAGCTTAGCCCAGGTAATTACTGACATGCAAGAATGCAAACCCAGCCTTGCCAGGCCTTCTGATATTTAGATATACACATTTTGACCAAAATGAAAAGGAGAAGAAGAAGAAGAAGAAGAAGGAGAAGGAGAAGGAGAAGAAGAAGAAGGAGGAGGCGGAGGAGGAGGAGGAGGAGGAGGAGGAGAAAAAACAACTATCCCTGGGTCGCTGCTATGTCTCCTTATTGGGCATAGCCCCAAGGCCTCCAGTGTGTGACTTCTAGACTAAAGCCATGTTTAAACTAGATGGGCACGCTGGCCCTTGCTTGGCGGATGAGGGTGGGCTGCAAATGCACTGACTCGGGAATAGTTGGAGGTTATGCTGCTAGGTGAGCGGGAGAAGACAGGTCTCTGAATTGCAGAGTGGCAATGGCATGGAGAAAAGGAGGAGGAGCAGCCCAAAGAAGTGGAGGAAAAAGCACTAATGAATGTGATCCACTGAATGACGGGTGAGCTCACGATGGTTCCTGCAGGAGATTCCTGGGTCAAGAGGTTAGAGGACAGACGAGCCCAGAGACCTCCCTGTGGGATACAGGATCCAGAAAGGTGGATGATGAGGTCTCAGCCTAACGCACTCCAGGTAGCAACAGGACGGGCAGGTAGAAATGTCCCGTGTCCTGGACGTGCTCAGGCTTTGGGATTCCAGGTCAGTCCACATGATAAAAATGTGAGCATAAATAGCTACCATCTCTGTGTTGTCTCGGAATGAAAATGCTCCCCAAATAACAGATAATCCTTTAAAGAAAATACATTTAGCTTTTTATGAAAGACTTATTCCTTGGAAGGCTGGGCATGGTGGCTCACACCTGTAATCCCAACACTTTGGGAGACTGAGGTGGGCAGATTGCTTGAGGACAGGCATTCAAGACTGGCCTGAGCAACACGGCAAAACCCCATCTCTACAAAAAAAGAAAAAAAAAGAAAGAAAAAAAATTAGCCAGGTGCGGTTGCATGCACCTATAGTCTCAGCTACTCAGGAGGCTGAGGTGGTAGGGCTGCTTGAGCCCAGAAAGTTGAGGTGTCAGTGAGCTATGATTGCACCACTGTATCCCAGGCTGGATGACAGAGCCAAATCCCATCTCAAAAAAGAAAAGAAAAAAAAAAACTGTTTCAAAAAATATTTTTTAAAAAAGCTGGCTCCCTGGGCTTTCTTTTTATTTCGTTTAACACAAATGACACAGGTGTGTGAATTGCTGTTTGAGAGCCTCTGCTCTGGCTCACAAGAAGAAACTGGGTAGAGTTTGGCCGTAGTCACGAGAGGGAAGATGGGAAATTTAGAATGACACAGGAGCCCCCCAGCACCACTCAGCCTGGGGGAGAGAAGCAAAAATCAGGAGGCTAGGTTTTAAGACCTGGAGGGTGTTCTCAGTCAAGGCTAGAAGAAAGAGAGCAGGAGACAAAGAGAAAGGGGTGAGTGTCAGGGTTGCAGGGGAGCATGACCATCTCAAGTGAGATGCGTTCGGAGGGCTGAGGTGGCCTGGTTGACTCCATGGGCATCTCAGACTTCCAACTTGATTCAAAATCACTGGAGCCCCACCCTTTTCACTTTAAGAGCCCAGACACAGGCTCCTGCATCCCTACCGAGCACAAAAGCACACATCCGAAATTCCAGGAACAATCACAGCTGCCTCTGGACACCTAGAACAGGCAGGTAAGCTCAGCCAGGCAGCTGCTTGGGGCTGCACCAGTCTCCCTGCTGCCCAGGGACTACCCCAGCAATGGCTCCACACAATCCATAATCCAAGAAGGCCGCTGAGCAGGCGCCTTTGGGAACCATTGTCTGTCCCTGCATTGGGCCCTTGTGCTGACGTTGATGAAGCTTCTCCAGGCGCTTGGGCAAGAAGCTTTTCCTGGGATGAGGATTAACCACGGCTATTAGTGTTTGTGAGAGGGGAAGTCTCCTCTTCCTTCATCAGAAGTGCGTGCTTCCTGGGGATTATGAGTTAATGTATCTGGAATGGCGTCCGCCTGTCCAGGTTTTGTGGTCTCCTTGGAAGTCATATTCCAGGGCTCCCACGGGCCACCTGGCTGCAGTTCCACTTGGATCAGGGTTTGCCATTAAATGCAGTGAGGAGCTCAGGCCATTTATCACAGTGAATCTCGTGCCTGAATCTGGGAGGAAACGGTCAGTGCTCCAAATCAGAGCTGAGTTCCCTGCCAGGAACTAGGTAGGGCCAGCAGTGCTGGATTTCTGGGACGCACTGAGTTGTCTGTTTGCAAAAATGGTACCATTCATCTAGCCTTTCCTTTGTGTGTCGTCCATGAGGCAATGAATTCCACGGATTACACATCCATTCATTCACTCATGAAATGTTCCCTGAACTCTCACTGTGTACCAGGCCTTATTCTAGGTGCTGTCAAGAGATAAGATTCCTGTTTCATACTCCAGGGGAAAAGAGAGACATAAACAAAAGCCTGAGTAACTTGAGAAAGTAATGAATGCTCAAAAGAAAATGTAAAAGAGGTTACTATGATAGACAGATATTTAAAAGAGGGCTACTTTAGACAGAGTGGTGAGGGAAGGGACTGCTCAAGGCGGTGGTATCTAAGTGGATCTGAATCCAGTCAGAGCTGAGGGTCAGCAAGATTATCCCAGGCAGAGATAACAGCAAGTGCCAGGACTCTGGGACCGGAGTAAGCATGGCATATTTGAGAAACAGAAAGTTCACTGTGGCTGAAACCAAGTGAGCAAGGCAGGACCAGTGGACAATGAAGTTGGAAGGGAGAGGCAGAAAAAATGAAGCCTTATAGGCTGTCGTGGGAATTTGAGATTATACCTTAGTTGCCAGGGAAACCACTGAAGAGTTTAAGCAGAGATGTGCTGTGTGGGTCAGCATAGGAGAAGTTGTGCTGCAGTAACAAACAACTATATGAATTCATGAACTTAGAACAATTTCTCCATCTTGGCAGGGCAGGGTTGGATGGAGTTGGAAATCTGTTCCTCATGGTTTCATCAGAAATCTCAGATTGACAGGCAATCTGCCTCCTGGAATGTTGTTAGTCCCCATGACTTGAAGAAGGGCAGGTCACACTCTTTCAAAGGTATCCACCATGGGAACAACACAGGTAATGTCTGTCCCGTTTCCTTGGCAAACCTAGCCATTCATGCTTGCCTTTCTTCAGGAATACTTGTTGCTGGCACTAATGGCTATTACATAGGGCATGTGTTGGTAGAAGGAGAGCCTAGGGACCCAGCAATAGTCCCTGTCACCCCAGCATTCATGGGCCTGTGTTCCACCATTGAACCACTTAGAAACATCATCCCCTCAATAAGACCAATCCAGGTGTGGAGTTTGATTGCTGATGTGGTACTAGAAATTGCAGTTGTTGCTCTGACCTTTTTCAAAATAACCGGGAAGGAGCTCCAGGAATGCAGTTTTTTGGGAGTACAAATGCAATACTGCAAAATACAATGACCCCTGAGCTGCTGCTGGCCATCTCCATGCCTGTGAGCACTCAATGCCACCCACCTCTGCAGCAACCTGGGAAAGACACTTCCTGGCTTGGGTAACCCTCACCATAAAAGCACCAGATGTCCCCACCTTCATGGAAAAGCCTGGGATGGCCCAATGTCCCAGCAAGGCCCCCAAAATTCTCCTTTGCTGTTGTTGACTCGAATCTCTGGTGGCTTTAAATCCTGCAGGGCTGTAGCTACTGTGATCTTTACCATGTGGATGTCCCCACTGCTGGGTCTTCCCTCTGTTTCCCTGATGTCTCCTTCTGCAGCCTTGGCCTGCCTGCAGCGAGTGGCCTCCTTATGAATTACAACCTCCTGACCATGACAGGTCCTCTGCAGAACTCTGGATGCCACCAGAGCATCAAGGATCATTGTCCTCCAGTGTGACCACTCATTGACTGAGCTCCAAAGAGAGTGGCCTTTTCCCAGGCAGGACAGGGGCCCTCCACAGTGACCATCAGACACAATTCTGTCCTTCTGCAATGTGACTTCCTGGCTCACCTCAAGTTCTGCTAAGAGGTGCAGGGGTGCCCTGCCTGGACCACCTGCCTTAGGCAATCCCTTTGTCCTCCCATACATCTTTCTTGACATCCTTACACTACTGCCAGGACAGAAAGCCATTCCCAAGTCTCATCCACAGCCTCTCTCCTGGCCACCCTGAGCAGTATAGACCTGTCCCTCGGGTCGGAATATGCTCGCAGGGTGTTTGTTTCTGGCCTGCCTGGCCGTGCTCTCCCTTTGCTCTCTGGCTATGGCTTTTGTTTTGTTTTATTTTGTTTGGGACCATCTCTCATTCTGTTGCCCAGGCTGGAGTGCAGTGGTGTGATCTCAGCTCATTACAACCTCTACCTCTTGGGTTCAAGCAATTCTCCTGCCTCAGCCTCCTGAGGAACTGGGATTACAGGCACACACCACCCCACCTGGCTAATTTTTTGTACTTTTAGTAGAGATGGGGTTTCATCATGTTGGCCAACCTGCTCTCAAACTCCTGACCTCAAGTGATCCACCCACCTAGGCCTCCCAAAGTGCTGGGGTTACAGGCATGAGCCACCATGCCTGGTTGCTCTCTGGCCATGGTTTTTGTCTCCTGGACCAAAGGCAGCACTTTGACTCCTCTCTTTCTTGCTTCCTTGTAGCCTGAGGACACTACTGAGCAGTCAGTAAGAACTCACGAAAGCCTCACTGGTTTCAATTGAGTTTTGTGAAAGTGCAAAATTTTCACAAAGTTGGGTCTACAGTGCAGTGTTGATGGGAGAGAAAGATGGTCACCTGCAAGGCATAGGCCAAAAAGGTGCTCTCAGATCAACCCTCGACTGGGAGACAGCATCAGTGGCTCTACTCGGCTCCATATGCTGCATGACCCTGAGCCATTCCTTTCCCCTCTCCAGGCCTCTGCTCCCCTTCTGATCAATGAAGAAGAAGGGCTTCCGGGTTGGACGTCTGAGTTTGTAGAATGCCGGTTGTTCAAGTAGAATATATAAAAATGGCCAAAGAAAAATGAAAAAATGCTAACCTCACTAAACTCACTAATGATCAGGGAAATGTAAATCAAAACCACAATGTGATATCACCTTACTCCTGCAAGAATGGCCATAATCAAACAGCAAGAAATAATAGATGTTGGCGTGGATACAGTGAACAGGGAACACTTCTACCCTGCTGGTGGGAATGTAAACTAGTACAGCCAGTATGGAAAATAGTGTGGAGATTCCTTAAAGAACTAGAAGTAGAACTGCCATTTGATCCAGCAATCCCACTAGTGGGTAACTACCCAGAGGAAAAGAAGTCATTATACGAAAAAGATACTTGCACGTACATGTTTGTTTACAACAGCACAATTCTCAATCGCAAAATGTAAAACTAACACAAATGCCCAACAATTTTTAACAAGTGGATAGAGAAACTAACCTGTGGTACACATGTATGATGGAATACTACTCAGTCATAAAAAGGAATGAATCAATGACATTTGCAGCAACCTGGATGTGATTGGAGACTAGTATTCTGAGTAAAGTAACTCAGGAATGGAAAACCAAACATCGTGTGTTCTCACTCATAAGTGAAAGCTAAGATATGAGGATGCAAAGGAATAAGAACGACACAATGGACTTCAGGGACTCAGGGGGAAAGGGTGGGATGGAGGTGAAGGATAAAAGACTACAAATTGGGTGCAGTGTATACTGCTTGGGTGATGGGTGCACAGATCACTATTAAAGAACTTACTCAAGTAACCAAATACCACCTGTTCCCCAATAACCTATGGAAATAGAATTAAAAGAAAAAAAAAGTAGAATAACCTTAAATTTGACACTTGACTCCCTCCTAAGCCAGGCAAGATCAGTGTGTTGGGGGTTACAGAAGGCATGACTAGAAGAATTCACATGGGTTGCAGTCTTCATTCCTTACTCCCTTTTCCCATCAAGCCAAATAGCTCTCTGGCTACCATGGCTGTGCCACTCCGATCATCTTCACTGTCAACCCTATATGGTGGCCGCTGGGAGGGGCTGCGTAGACCTCCTTTTGGGACTCATTCTCCTCTCTGCTGGGAGAGCCCCTGACAGCCCTCAGCTGCCAGTCCCTTTCAGGATTGCCTTGGCTGAAGACCACTGCCTCGCCCAAGCTCTACGGCTGTCCCAGGTAATGGTGCCTAGTGTTGATTGATGGGGACAGGGTGTGTAGAGGCCCAGTCAGCACTCTCTCCCTTGAGCTGGGCAGCTCTGAAGGCTCATCCCATCTTCAGGACTCTCTGCCGGGCTGGTTGCAGCGTTTGGCAGAGACTTCATGGCAGCCTGACTTCCTCCTCTGCTCAATCCTATTTCCTTCCTTGTCATAGATGGGATCTCAGAAGCACTCATTAGCAAACTCCTGCACACTAATCTCCTTCCCAAGAGTCTACTTCCCAGGAAACCCAGCCTATGTGCCCCACAAGTGGCCTGCAAAGAGAGAAGAGACTGGGGAAGGGAAGAGAGGTGAGAAGAATCACACACACACACACTGAGGACAGGCACCTTCGCCTCCTTCCACCTCCCCAGCCATCCTGGCCAGCATTCCAGCCCTGACTTCGCTCCAGGGAAAGCCCTCGGGCATGAGTTCTGCTCTCCAGTGCTGTCTGCAAGCTTGGGTTAAGATGAGCAAGTCTGCTCTTCCTGAGTTTTACAAGTGGTTGAGTAAACAGCCTTTACTTTGATCAGGCATGTGGCATCTTAAACAAAGGCATGTATCTGCTCTTTTTATCTAATATGGATTATGTGATCTGACAGTGCCAGGGTGGACACCAGGGGTCATTCCCACTGCATCCAGCAGCCTTGTGGCCCTGAGGCCCAGAAAGGTGACAGGACAGCCAGAGATCTCAGCCTGTTGGCCAAGACTGCATCCTTTTCCTTCACAACTTTTCCCCCTGCAACCCCTGAACCTCTTATAGACCATCTTTTCAGTTTCTTTTGGCTTCTCTGGTCCTGAAGATGCAGAGAGGCCTTGCCTACTTGTCAGAAGTGTTTCCTGAGTACCCGCTTGGAGTCAGGCACTGTGCTGGACACAGAAGATTCAAAGAAGACCGGAAACATTGTCCCGGTGTTGACGCACACGATCCTATGCAGAGACAGATGAACCAGCTGAGAGGGAGGCCACTGAGAAGTGACTGGAGACCCAGAGGAGGGGACTCCCACCAAGTAGGAGTACATCGCACCAATGCTGGGGGCAGCAAAGCCTTCTGGAGAAGGTAGCATTTGGGCTGGGCCTGGAAGGAGAGTGAGTTTCCTGGGAGTTCACCAACTGTCCCGAGTTGCCAAAAGCCCCAGGGGCTCTTTCAAGTGCTGCTAATCAAGGCTTGCTGATCTGGGTCTCTCCTGGGCAAAGCAGCATCCCCTTATGCCTAGACCTAAGCCCTTCGCCTGACACCTGTCCTGGCTTCATTTTAGCCATATCCAGAAACCTGCCGTCAGGTGAGCTCTTGGGGCCAGAGAGGAGAATGGATCTGTGGCAGCTGCTGAGAGTCGAGGGAGCCACAAGGGCCCAACATATTCATGAGGAAAGATCTCTGCCCTTCTATTGGGAGGCCCTGAAGGTCCAGTCTTGGAACTCGAACTCCAGATAAGACTCCCTGGTAAAGACAGAGTGTGGCTGCCCTGTTTCAGACAGCAAGAAGAGGGGCTGGGCAGGGCTTTTACCTGGGGTTCAACAACCCCACCTTGGCCAGAGCCTCCCAGCCGACCATCTCAGAGGCTACAAGCAAATCTCAAATCTCCCTTCTACCCTGGGCCTCCGCGTCTCAACTGTAAAACGTAAGCCTTGATCCAGAAAAGCTTCCTGTTTGTTTTGTTTTGTTTTTTATTTTGATGTAGAGCCTGTTTCAGTAAACAATGCATAGCACACATTTAGTGTTCCCTACCCTGTGTCCAGCAGTGGGTATGAAAGGGTGCTCCAGTTCCAGTCTTTGTCCCTGTGGGGCTTATGCTGATTCATTCATTTCTCCATTCTCTCTTCCACTCATCAGTTCCCTCCACAGTTGTCTGACACGTGCCAGGCTCTGTTCTAGGAGCTGAGGATACAGTGGTGAGCAAAATGTGCAGGTCCCCACCTTCACATGCCGATAGAGTGAGGAAGAAACTCAGAGAACAAACAAATGAAGTGAAATCTCCATGCCCTTCCTCCCCCAACCCCAAGAGTCGCTGCAGGAGCTAATGAGGACGCTATCTCCGCACTCCCCAAGGAGGCCAGATGCTTTAATTGAACTTAACTTTCTCTTAAGTTTAATAGGAAAAAATAGTTTGTTTTTAATTATAAAGAGATAATGAATCCTGAATACGCCTCTTCAAAGAATGCTGCCCTTCCCCACAGATACTGATCTGTTCTGACCCCTGTTTTAGACTCATGTTGGTAAATGGACAACGATTCCGTGCTATCAAGGAGAAACCAAGGCAGTCAGGCAGGGAACTCCCCCATGGCTGACGTCTTGTTGGATATGCTGCCAAAGCCCATCTCTGGGCAGCTTTGGAAGGTGGGGGGTGGGGGAATAACCCCCACCCTTCACTTTTGAGCTGGTCTCTTCCTTTCCACTTTGAGCTGGTCTCTTCCTTTCCACTCTGATGCCCTGTCTCTCCCTGAGGAGGTCAGGGAAGGGTGGGGCCGTGTGTAGGGAATCTTGAAGTGATGTGGTCAGTTCAACGAAGTGGGTGGTCTGGACTGGCGCAGCTAATGAACATTTTTGTCTTGTTTGGTTTCTCCGTGCTTCTGTTTATTTTTGCCTAATAGAACAGGCTGACTTTTGATGCCGTCCAACAACTGACTTTCTCTCTTTTTCCATCCAGCTTTACTTTGCCCTGCACTGGAAATTATTTCTGTTTTTTTCCCTCTACAGGTTCTAGGGTTTCAGGAACTGCTCAACTGAAAATAATTCTAGCTGAGAGGACTTCTCCAGAATACCAGGGGTGGGTTCCAACATGTGCGAGGGGCGGTAGCCCTAGGGCACAGCCCAGCTGGGCCTGTTGCAGGGCCAAGCATCTGCTAGGAGATTGAAATCACCAGCTACTTAGAGTCGTGCAGAAGAAATAACCCTAGGTGCTTGTAAGTTTTAATTTGGGAATATAGAGATACTTTCATTGACCCAGATGTCGTAGAAAATTAGATAAAATCCAAAAGATGTGTAGATAATAAATTTAATTCCAAACTTTAGAGTCTAAGACACAGACTGATTTTCAGGCAAAGAAATGAAAAGGCACCTCCAGGTCTGTCCCTGTGGATACTGATGACTAAGACATCTGACCAACTCGACTGACACCTCCAGAGAAACTATTTGGGCAAGGCGTGGTGCTTGGCAGGGCTCCAGCAATGAACACAACAAAGCTTCAACCCGACACAGAGTACTGTCTTCTTGGAGTGGGGCCTGATGTGGCACAGACATGTCATCAAGGCCATGTGATGTGAGCTGCCACGTCCGGCTCTCATGCCAGTAACAGAAACCCAGGCCCCAATCTCTGGGTTGGGAGGTTGGAAGGTGGGGACAGACATTAGGGAGGGCTACACAGAGGAAGCAACAGTGAAGCTTAAACCCGAGGAGTAAAAGGGTAGGCAGCAGTGTTCTAGGTAGAGGAAATATCATGGACAAAGGCCTGGAGATAAGAGAAAAATCAGAACTTCAAGAAACTGAATGAATTCAATGTTTCTGGATTAGAACCTGTGATGTGGGTGGGCAAATGAGGACCCACCCTAGGCTGATGTGTCGTCATAAAGGTTCTTGTAAACTGTGTCAAGGATGACACTGCTGCAGTCTGCAGCAGGGTCTCAGCGTGCAAGCGACAAGGTCAAATTTTGCTTAAGCCCAGGAGTTCAAGACCAGCCTGGGCATCTTAGCGAGACCCTGTCTTTACAAAAAATTTTAAAAATTATCCAGGCATGGTGGGGCATACCTGTAGTCCTAGCTACTCAGAAGGCTGAGGTGGGAGAATTGCTTGAGCCTAGGAGGTCAAGCCTGCAGTGAGCCATGATTGCACTACTGCATTCCAGCCTAGGCAACAGAGCAATACTCTATTTCTAAATAAATAAATAAATAAATAAATAAAATTGCATTGAGAAAAAGGATGCTGGCTGCAGTGTGGAATATGTTGGGTATAGTGAAGGATGGCAAGATGGAAGCTGTTGTATTAATCAAATGAGAGAGAGTGGTGGTGGTGAATCAGGGTCATGGCAGTGGGAACAGCAAGAATGGACAGATGGGGGAATCAATATAATTTGGTGATTGATTAGACAATGGCTGTATTGGAGAGGAAGAAACCCAGGATGACCTCTTGTCATTCATCTCTAGAAAAGAACCGAAGTCCATTGAAGATGGGGAGAGAGATGGCAGGTTAGCTTTGGAGATACACATAAGATATCCGAGAGTAGATGCCCAAAAAGTTTAAGCTTAAAGTTATTTGAAGCCCAAAAGGAGAAGCCAAGCTTGGCTATAGAGTATGTAGGGTAAAGAGAAAAAATACAATAAAACCCCAAGGAAATGGCATATTATATGGAGAGAGAGAGAGAGAGAGAGAGAGGAGATCATGAGAAGTCTCTGAAGGAGCCCAAAAAGGAATGGCCAGAAAAAGGTAGCAAAGAAAGAATCCAGGGAGGCTGTGGTGTCTCATAAGTCAAATTTTCAAGAGGCAGTTACGCCCTCATGATCGCAGAAAAATAAAACAGGTTAGCTGAAAATCGAAAAGTGCTATCTGTCTGCAAGCATTTAAGCAGTCTTGGTGAGAGATGGAGAGCTCCAAAGTCAAACAGCAGTATGTTAAAGAGGGAATGGAGCTATGAGAAATGGGTCCAGCAAGAGATGATAACTCTTTAGAAACTTGCTGGTTGTGAGAACAAAAAGGTCTTTAGGACTGTAGGAGATCTCTTTCTTCATAAGGATGGGAGATGTTTAAGTATGCTTAATTGTTGGAAGGAATAAGCAAAGAGAGAGAAAAAGTGAGAGATGATACAATCTAGAAGAAAGCTGTGCACGGTGGCTCACGCCTGTAATCCCAGCACTTTGGGAGGCCCAGACAGGTGGATCATCTGAGGATGGGAGTTCAAGACTAGCCTGGGCAACATGGTGAAGCTTCGACTCTACTACAAATACAAAAATCAACTGGGTGTGGTGGTGCATTCCCGTAATCCCAGCTACTTGGGAGGCTGAGGCAGGAGAATCGCTTGAACTCAGGAAGTGGACTTAGCAGTGAGCTGAGATCACGCCACTGCATTCCAGCCTGGGTAACAGAGTAAGATTCTCTCTCTCTCTCTCTCTCTCTCTCTCTCTCTCTCTCCATACAATATGTCATTTCCTTGGAATTTTATTGTATTTTTTCTCTTTACCCTACATACTCTGTAGGCATATCTATATCTATATCTATATCTATATGGAGAGAGAGAGAGAGAGTTCTCATGATTCCTGGTGAATGGCAATAATCCCCATATATATATGAAGGAATAAATCCACTCAGCCATGGTGCTCAGGAGGCAGGAATGGGAAGACTGGAGCAGAGGGAAATTGAGACGCCCTACCTCCAACACCAGGGTACAGGATTTCGGCTGAGAGGGGAGAGAAGGAGGAAGATGAGGGAGGTAGGTAGGGGTAGCAGACCTACTTCCAACATGGGGACAGGCTTCCCACAAAGAGGGGAGAGAAGGAGAAGGGTGAAGGAGGGAGGTGGCAGTAGAAGACTGGAAAACCATTGAGGAGTTTTGGGATAATCACTCAGAGGATTGATTGTCCTGGGGAGAAATCTTGCAGGAGTGGTCATCAGTGCAGAAGACTCATCAGCACCTAAAGAACTTGTGTTTGTGGTGCCTCCAGTTTGCAAACTTTGCAAAGTTTGTGTGATGTTTCTCCAGTGGTCCTTGCCAATTCAGAGTGAAAATAGAGGTGGGGGATGAAGAGACTGCTTCAGGAATAAGAATTTGCCTGGGTGAGGCATAAACAAGCAAAAGAGAAGTGTCATAGAGGAGACTCAGGTGTATGAGAATGGTTGAAACAGAAGACCATGGAGAAGAGATGGAGAAACAAAGGGAGAAGGCACTGCTCAGAAGGTAAATAGTATTGGCATCTGTATTAGTTCGTTTTCACACTGCTGTAAAGAAATACCCAAGACTGGGTAATTTATAAAGGAAAGAGGTGATAGGGTTTGGGTGTGTTTCTACCCAAATCTCGTCTTGAACTGTAGTTCCCATAATCCCCACATGTCATGGGAGGGACTCAATGGGAGGTAATTGAATCATGGGGGCAGTTACCTCCATGCTGTTCTTATGATAGTGAGTGAGTTCTCATGAGATCTGATGGTTGTATAACCATCTTCACTCTCTTCACTCTGCACTTCTCCTTGCTGCCACCATGCGAAGAAGGACATGTCTGCTTCCATTTCTGCCATTATTGTAAGTTTCCTGAGGCCTCCCAAGCCCTGCAGAACTGTGAGTCAATTAAACCTCTTTCCTTAATAAATTTCCCAGTCTCGGGTATGTCCTTATAGCAGCATGAGAACAGACTAATACAAGAGGCTTAATTGACTTACAGTTCCATATGGCTGGGGAGGCCTCAGGAAACTTACAATCATGGCAGAAGGTAAAGGGGGAGCAAGGCACCTTCTTCACAAGGCAGCAAGAGAGACAGCAAGCGAGTGAAGAGGGAAGAGCCCCTTATAAAACCATCAGATCTGGTGAGAGCTCCCTCACTATCATGAGAACAGCATGGGAGAAACCTCCCACATGATCCAATTACCTCCCTCCAGGTCCCTCCCTTGACACCTTGGGATGACAGGTCAAAATTTGGGTGAGACTACAAACCATATCAGCATCTGAGACCCAGAAGTCTCAAAAAAATAGAAGTAAATGTACAAAAATCAGTAAATCTTTAAGGGAGCTAGGACAAGACATTGGATCTGAGAATGAGATGGTTCTAGTAGTTAAGACTTGAGAGAGTTGTAGTTTTGGGGAGAAGGTATGGTGCATCTAGGGACGCAGATGGCCCAGCACCTGGTTGGCTGGCTAAAGTAGGGTGAGGTCACTGAGATGGGCAAGTGGATCAGCCATCTGTAACGCAACAGTGATGGGCTACAGATCATCCTTGTTAAAGCTGAGTTCACCCTTCATAATGACAATATTTGGCGATAAAGGAGGATGTTGACCCAGTTCTCATGATTCCTGGTGAATGACAAAAGTGCCCAGGAGATTGGTAAATGCTGGGGATCATAAGAAGTAGAGGGTAGCAGAGCCAGATGGTGCTAATCTAAAAGGTGCAGAGGCAGAAGTAGAAATAGTTCTCAAAAGGCTTGGGATACAAAGAAGACACAAACTCCTGATCCTGACATGCCACCCTTGAGGGCTGCAGGGAAAGTTTCTTCCTAAAGTGTATCACCAAGACCACAGCATTCACTGTGACAGAACAGGGACATTGAAGATATAAGGTGTATTTAAGGAGGTTTGTTTATCAAGAAACGTGGCTTCCATAGATCAGTTTAGAAGGGAGAGGAGCACAAGGTATGTGCTCAGAGAAAAGCAAGCTCTGTATAACATAGGAATAGAAGACGACTAGAGGTCAAAGACAGCAGGAAGGGGAGGACAGTGAAGTCAGCCTGTACTAGAGAGATACTAGTGAGTGGAGGAAGAGCACCTTTGCCCTCAAGGGCCAGCCAGCAGGCGGCAGGATTCATTGATCCATTGGATTCTATCAAGTGTTGGAAACACTTATTGAATCCATCCCTATTGTCTTCAGAGGCATCTAACCTGATATGCCCCACTCCTGTGGGGGTCCTCAGGGCCAGCCAGGTGTCCATACCCATGGTGGGCCTGGTGCTGGTCTCAGAATTTCAAAACTCCCACTACTGCTTCTTCTGTGAAGCTCCTACTTCATTACTGTCAATCTTAGTCTCTCCTGGAAAATTCATTCCACCTCACATAATGAATAAATGATTCTTTTCTTAAATTAGGATTCAATGGAGTAATTGTAAAATTGGTATTTTGCTCAAAAACCCTTTCTTGGAGCTTACAAAAATGACATTAGAGAGAAACTTTCTCAGCGGTGATTTTTATAAAATGTAGCATATTAAACTGTATTTAAATACATTGAACATACATAAATTATCACAAGCAAAAAAAAAAAAGACAATTATTATGTTTCCAAAAGATTTCAGTGGCTTTCACATGAGTAAGACCTAATGACTCTGTCTATTAAAACGACTAATGTTTAGAAAACTGTTTTGTGTACCTTAGGATAGGACATCTCAGCTCTCAGGAAACAGACCAGCCTGCAGGACATACATTCCATGTCCTGGGTGTTGAGAATTGAAAAACAAACAGACAAACACACAAACAAAACACAGTTTTAAAATTATCACAGCTTTTCTAAAATTTACATAATTTTCAAGGGCATAGACCCTAATTTATTGAATCTTTTTGCTCCTAAACTAGTATCCAGTGCAAAATAGTCCTGCCAATGTACTTGATAAACTGAACTAAACTCAATTCTCAAGTAGCCAAATTGGAATTCAGTGCAAAAAAGTCATTAGAGTAACTCTTGGGAAAAGGGTGACTTAAGACCAGTATGGATACATAAAATCTGCTTATGGCTATGGTTAAGAATGCAAGGCTTTTTCACTCTCCTCCATATCCACCATGGGGACATCCTGGAGTACCCTGAGAGGGGCTTATCTTGAGATAGATAGCATTTTCCACACTCTCCCTCTGCTCTCTCCCTCTGACCCTCTTGTTCATGCATTGGGCTCATGCCATGCTGCTGCATGCAAAGTACACTGATAATGGATAAATGGATTGATGGACAGACGGATGGATGGATGGATGGATGGATGGATGAATGAGTAAATGGATGGATGAATGAGTGGATGGATGGGTGGATGGGTAGATGGATGGATGGATGAATGGATAGATGGATGGGTGGATAGATGGATGGATGGGTGGATGGGTAGATGGATGGATGGATAGGTGGATGGATGGAGGGATGGATAATGGGTGCATGGATGGGTGGATGGGTGGATGAATGGATAGATGGGTTGGTGGATAAACTGGTGGATGGATGAAAGGATGAATTGGTGGATAGGTGCACGGATGGATGGAAGGATGGATGTGTAGTAAATGAAAGGAAAGAAGAAATTCACCCCTGAAATACTCTCACTCCTAGGTTCAACATCAGTCTGTAATAACCAAGAGAACATGCTGATAGGTCCCTGAGAGGCAGTATCCCAATGTGAAGCCACCACCACCAACTCCCTACTGGCCCCAGGTTAGAAAGACATGGACTTGTCAGTACAACAGATCCAGGATGAGAAGGAAGAAGGGCCTTCCCCTTCTGCATCCACAGTATGGATGCAGAGAACCCAGATTTGTTTGGCAAATCTTAGAGTCTAGAACTGAAACCCAGGTGGTGAAGCCTTCCAGTGGTACCAATCTTCCTATGCTCCCTCCTTGCCAGAGGTGATAAGTATTGAATTTAAGGCCCACCAATATGTCTTCTGGCAGGCTGAATGAGGAATAAAGTCTGAGAACCCATGACTCTTCTTGGTAGTCCTGGTTAAAAGCCCACACTCCTCAGATGACCCAGACACAGTGGATAATAAGTCAAGTTGGAAAGGTTGAGGAGGATGAGATTCCAGAATCCATGTCTCTTCCTCCCACCCTGTGTGTTCACCTCCTATTCTTCCTCCTGTTTTTCTCTCTCCCCTAAGTCTCATTATTTTTTTTTTTTTGAGACAGGGTCTCACTGTGTTGTCCAGACTGGAGTGCAGTGGCATGATCTTGACTCACTGCAACCTTTGCCCCCAGGTTCAAGTGATTTTCCCACCTCAGGCTCCCCGGGTAGCTGGCAGTACAACAGGTGCATGCCACCATACCCGGCTAATTTTTGTATTTTTTTTGTAGAGATGGGGTTTCACTATGTTGGTCAGACTGGTCTCGAATTCCTGACCTCAAGTGATCCACCCACCTCGGCCTCCAAATTGTTGGGATTACTGGCGTGAGCCACCATACCTGGCTCCCCCTAAACCTCTCACTCAAAAGGGGAAGTGCCTCGGTCTGACCCTGTTGGAACCTCTGATCTCTCTGCCTTCCCCTGCCTTCCTTAACACCTCCTCCACCTCCTCCGTCAGCCAGAACTTGTGCAAATGACACTTGGAGTTCCACCTTCCCTGGCACGTCGGATGAGGAAATGACTGGAAACCTGACAGTCTATCACTACCAGGGAGTGACAATTTAAAAAAAAAAAAAAACGATTCAAGTTATGAGTGTAAGTTTAAAAATGTAACTAAAAGCCTTCATCAAAGTTTAAAGAGCTTCTTGCGCTTTTAGCATTTGCTTATTCTGATTTATTGACAATGACACACCTAGGAACAGTCATCTCTGCTGAGGCAGTGAAGTAATGGACTGTAGGGGGAGAGAGAAAAAGAGAGGGGGAAAAAGGGAAAAAAAAAAAAGGGAAGGTGCAGCTCACAGAAGAGAGGCCGCTGATTACAGCCCACTAATTTGTTATGCACTCCGGCAAATCAGCGGTGATTCATATGACAAATAAGGAGAAAAAATTAACAGCTGTCATGTTGTGATGTGTTAATTTCCTGACAGTCTCTGCACTGAAGCCAATTACTGATTTAAGGGCAGGGAGAGAGAGCCCTGTTCAAGCTTCTAATTAGGCTTCTTCAAGACTAAAAGGATAAAAGCAAAAATAAGAGCAAGAGAATGAGGCAGGTAGCTGGGCTCCAGGAAGCTCACATGCTTTTAAAGCCCCAGTTAAATAGCTTTAAGCTTAAGTGTGTTTAAGATAAGAATTTAGAAACATTTATTCACTTTTATCCCTGACCTGGTGGTTTAGGCTTTTGTGGACTAATTGGGAGCTGAGCAGGGCCCAGGGCTCTTGTTGCCCTCTTTCTGCACGAGTCCAGCCTCTCAGATGTAATCTACTAATAATACCTTTGTTTAGCCGTGTCAACAACCATTCATCACCGTGGTAGACAAAGGGCGGTGGGCCCTCCACCAGCTTCCTACTCAAGGATCCTGCTGAATGCTGGACCTCCATTGTACTAACTGGTCCCGTGGCACTGGCCCCAAAAGAAGGCTGGCGGTGAGAGGAAGTTATTGGGGTCTGGATGCTTAGACATCTAGGAAGCCTCCACATAGACTCAAGGGAAAGGAGAACTCATACGCTGTTGGTTTGACTTTGGTTTCTTCCAACATACTGTCATGCCTGATCCCAGTTACCTTATTTGTCATGTCCACTGATCCAGCTATCCAGAGTAGGAACGGATCTTTTCTAGGGACCCGAAAGATCTTTCATGGGAAGAGTTAAGGGGTGCTGGCTGCTGAGAGAATCATTCTTGCCCATTCTAGACACACTGGGGATTCAACAAAGTTATCCATAGTAGGAGCTCCTCTCTAGCCATCATCATCAGTCAGAAAAATGGGACTTCAAGAGATCATGTGCCTCTGAGTGTGACCAGCTACACAGATAGTGGTTCTTGTTTTAATTTGTTTTCCAAGAAAGGCAGTTCCCTTCCCATCTGTGCCCTTAATTCTTTCCTAGAGCTTTTTAAAAGGCTATTTATAAATTTACTGATTACTACTCAAAAGCGGTAGTCATGGATTGGTGCTGTGGTCACAGGAGCACAGGAGCCCTTCCTCAGAGGATTCCCAGGAAGAGTTTCTTCCTCAGATGGAAAGAAGCCTTATTTCCCAATGCTCATGGGTTTTTCCTTGTAGGTGGGGAAAATCCATCAGGATTCTTTGATTGCCTGTGACAACAGAGAGAGAGAGAGAGAGAGAAGTAGGAGAAGAAGAAAGAGAAGAAGAAGAGGAGAAAGAAGAAGAAGGAGGAGGAGGAAGAAGAGATGAAGGAGGAAGAGGGAGGTGGAGGGAGGAGGAGGACAAGGAGGGAGATAAAACCAAGGCTAAGTGGCCACAGTGAAGAGAGAATTTCTTGGCTCACGAGCTAAAGAATCCAAGAAGATCTTACTTGGGGGTCAGAACTTCAGGTAGGAATCCTGAGGCTTGAAATTACTGCCTTAGCCTCTTATCTCAACCTCCTTGGTGTGGGTCACATTTTCAGATGGGCTTTCCACCAGCTAATGACCAACCAGAAACACACTCCACAGGTCCATGTCTGCTCGGAAAGAGAGAACCAGGTCTTTCTCTGTTAGTCACCCCATTAGAAGTCCTGAGTTGACACTGTGGTTGACAGAATGAGATTCATTAGGGAATCAACTACTGACTAAGTTAGACCTTGATATGATTGGAATGTTTTGCACCCTTCTCATCTCAGGCTGAAATGAGATCCTCAGTGTTGGAGGTGGGGCCTGGTGGGAGATGTTTCGGTCATGGGCGTGGATCCTTCATCAATGGATTGGTGCCCTCCCCATGGTAATGAGTGAGTCCTCACTCCTATTAGTTCACATGGGAGCTGGTTGTTTAAAAGAGCCTAGCATGTCTCTTGCTCCCTCTTGCCATGTGACCTGCCTACCCCTCTCCACCTTCTGCAATGACTAAAATCTTCTAGAGGCCTCTCCAGAAGAAATTCATGGTGCCATGCTTGTACAGCCTGTGGAACCATGAGCCGAATAAACCTCTTTTCTTTGTAAACTACCCAGCCTCAGATATTCCTTTATAGCAATGCAGAACAGACTAATACAGACTTGAATCCTAGGTCCACCATGGAGCTAAGAGAAGAGCACACTCAGACAGGAGCATGAGGAAAAGATGAATTTCCAAAGAAAATCTGGGGATGATCCATAAAGAAAAAGGAAACCATAAATGTGCCTCAGAGTGAATCAGTGGACACAAAAGAGAGCCTTGCAGAGAGCTTCTAGGTCAATTCTTATGTTTCTGGATTCCCTTCAGCTTCCTAATATTTAAATATATTTAAGGTGATGTTAGCTAATTTTTCAGAAATTTGCAGGCTGGGGAGGAGGGAAGAGCAAGGGGTAGGGGCAGAAGCCCATTGGCGGTCACATTTGCAGCCAGCTCCTATTTTTGTAACAGTGACCCTAGAATTCAGATGCAGAGCAGGGCTCATTTATTGCAGGGCTTTCTTTCAATAGAGATTTATCACATGTCTGGGAGTCAAACAGGCCCCCAACCTGGAGGCATTTGCACGGCCCCTGGTGATGCAGCCCTGCTCTGGGACCTGTGCAGCCCCAGCTGAGGTCACGCCAACCCTCTGCCCCAGAGAATTGCTGCCTCTAGCTGCCCGAGTGTCTCGGTCCAGGGTAAGCACATCATTACTACAATTAAAGAATCACTCATGCGTTGACCGGTAAGGGGAAAATAGGTCCCTAGAGCCCCAGCCTCCTCTGGATGGCTTCCTCCTTTTAGGCAGGTGGTCTGATTAAAAGGCTTCAATGGTTTATTTCATTAGGAGTCACTGTTGGTATTGTCTGAGACAACAAGAATCCTTCGACATTGATTTTGTTGGTGACTGCAACCCTAAACTGGAAGGGATGGCTAAAAGGTAATTCACTCTATAAGCTTTGCTCAATCCTGACCCATTATCAATTGAGTTGAAATATGTCAGCACAGTGAGATACGGAGCATATTATCTTCTTTAGGAAGGTTCACTGAGTGAATAACACACGTGCATTTACCTATCTAAGTGCTGTCCAACAGACTTATGATCCATTGATTTATATAGCACCCTTCATCTGCATCAAGATGTTCTCCAAGAGAATGCCACGGCTGAGGAGAATTCTGTGCTGGCCTTGGGGAGAAGAGGCCACCACCAGGGTGGGCAGTTTCCACTTTGTCAACCCTTCTGAGCTTGAAGAAACACTTCCCCTGTCAGGGAAACCATGCTGGCCAACTGAGGTTCCTTCTATGGGGTGGAGATGATGGACTGAGCTGAGTTCCGTCAGAGTGGTGGAAGAAGCAGCCAACCAGCTTTGGTCTGGGAAGGCATCAAGATAATTCTGACCTAAAGAGAAAGACAAGGTTGGTTGGGTGCAGTGACCCACACCTGTAATCCCAGCACTTTGGGAGGCCGAGGAGGGTGGATCACTTGAGGCCAGGAGCTGGAAACCAGCCTGGCCAACACAGTGAAACCCCATCTCTACCAAAAATAAAAAAAATTAGCTGGGCGTGGTGGCGCATGCCTGTAATCCCAGCTACTTGGGAAGCTGAGGCACGAGGATTGTTTGAACCCAGGAAGTGGAGGTTGCGGTGAGCTGAGATCACGCCACTGCACTCCGGCCTATGTGACAGAGTGAGACCAAAAAAAAAAAAAAAAAAAAAGAAGGAGAAGGAGAAGAAAGGGTAGACAGATATGGAACTGAAACAAAAAAGGCAGATGAGAATCCCAGGAGGAAGGCAAAGATGCTTGACAAAAACACAGAGGGAATTCTGGTTTTGATGAAAGCAAGAGTGCTTCTGCAGGCTGAAAATCTAGGCCTGGGATGGGTAATAAAGCTAAAGAGAACAACATGAGAAATTCCAGGGAATGTGATCTGAGGCCCTAAAAATCCAGAAAATGGACTGAGCCCTCCATTCCACTGCTTGCCGTGTTGCACACCTGTTTGGTTTCCCGAACTCTTCCAGTGTCTTTGAGAAGGACTTGGAGAGACGCTGCCTCTGTTTCCATGGCCCTGCCTCTTCTCTCCTTCTGTCTCTAGCTCTCGCTCTCTCCACAGGTTCCCCTGTCTGCCTTAATCTTGCTTCCCTTCTCCTCCCTTTCTCACTGTTTCAGGTCCCTTTTACCATAACCCATTCTGACTATTTTAATCTCTGATGGGTTTTAATTACTACTCAAGGATTGTAGGATATTTGTGGGAGTGAGAGAGGTCCTCAAAGGAAACAAAACCCGAACAGACTGCACGAGCAGTATGATCCGATGGGCCAGGCAAAAGTCAAGTTTAGAGTCTGCTCACTCCGAAGGTTGACCAGGTCCCTCCTGCCCTTCTGCCTCCTCTTTTCCATGCACAACCATCCTTGCACTGATGTCCATTGGCCAATGAAGAAGATGCTTCCATCGTGGTGGTCTTGGTGACAATTGTGGGACCTTGACATAGTCCATGCATGAAAGCCCTTTTCTTCTTGGCTGCTTCTTTTCCACCCAACAAAAGGTATTTTTCTTTCATCTTCCTCCTCCATAGGTACCTGTAGATATTTTTCAGTGCTGTGATTTAGCACCAGAGTTAGGGGGCTGTTGCATTTAAAAGGCATCATTTTCTGATGAGCATGTGGCCTTATCAGCTCCTCTCTCCCTGCGTGGCTGAGTGTTATCAGTGCACGCTGGGAAGCACTTGTGTTAGCGAAGCGAGCCTCAGCTGAGAGGTGCTGTGTTACTACAAAGCTTTCAGGTGATGGAGTGGCTGGTGCAGAGAGACACATCAAGATAGCAGGAATCCGGAGAATGTTCTCTGTAAGATTAAGCAGCAAGAACAGGTCAAACCAGAGACCCACTGTCTAAATGTGTAGGGAGAGGAGAAATAGTAAGGTCTGTGGTCCTTAGAAATAAAAGAGTCAGAGTTCCCTCATTGACATGGAAGTGCCTGGAAAGGATTCTGCATTTTACAGGTGAGCAAACTGAGCTTTCATGACTTTCTGCCAGGTACCAAGCCTGTCTGGGCTCTTGGCTGGAGAACCTGCCAGACTTGCAGGTGACCTGAAGGAACTGTACACCCAACAAAGGATTAACATCTAGAATCCACAAGGAGCTCAAACAAATCGGCAAGAGGAAAACAAATAATCCCATTATGAAGTGGGTGAACGACATGAGTAGACATTTCTCAAAAGATGACATACAAATGGCAACAAAGATGAAAACATGTTCAACATTGCTAGTCATCAGGGAAATGCAAGTTAGAACCACAATGAGATACCACTTTACCCTGGTCAGAATGGCCATGTTTTAAAAGGAGAAAAAAAAAAAAAAAAAAAAAAGACGTGGGGGTGGATGTGGTGAAAAGGAATCGCTCAGACACTGCTGATGGGAATATAAATTAGTACAACTTCTATGGAAACACAGTATGGAGATTTCTCAAAGAACTAAAAGTAGAGTTACCATTTGATCCAGCCATCCCATGCTGGGCGTCTACCGAAAGGAAAAGCAATCATTATATAAATAAGACACCATCAGGTGTATGTCGATTGCAGCACAATTCACGATGGCAAAGATATGGGCCCAACCTAACTGTTCCTCAGTGGATGGGTGGATAAGGAAAACGTGGATCTGTACCGTGAATTACTACTCAGGTATCTAGTCCTCTTCCAAAGAAGTGCCATGGCGGGAGGGAGGGTAACACTGAGAGAGCGGAAGGATCTGACAGGGGTGCACAGGCTCGTTACTCTCCAAGTCCCCATGGGCTCAGAGAAAAACAGGTCAAATCCCAGCACTGTAAGAAACTCCCCTCCCCCAAGTTCCACTGGAACCCATTTCAAATTCTGAGTCTGGCAAATCTCAACTGCCAGAAAGAGTTTATGAAGGAAAGGCAGGGCAGGAGACAGAGCATTTGGTGAGGTTGCAATTGATTTAGGCTGTGTACACAACAAAAGCATCTGATTCCAAGCTCTCGTGAGGGAGTTTCTGACCTGGATCACAGAGACTTGTGTTGATCCAGACATGAGCCCCAGCTAATCCTAGCAGATCATAAAATGGTAGGTAAAATGCCGGTGATGTGAGAAATAGGCACTTCCTGGGGGAAGTGGGTCGGGGCATAGATTTCATCCCATTCTTAAAAGAGATGGTGACCCCAAAGAGCTGAAGATGTGTCTTCTCACTGCTTCTGAACTGGGCTCTAAAGTCAGACAGACCTGGCTCCAACCTCTGCTCTTGCATGTGAAACCTATACAACCAGAGGCACTTATTTGTCCTCCATGAGCCACAGTTTCATAAAAACTATAAAGAGAGGTAACAGTACTGCTACCTCAAGGAACTGCTGTTAGGATCAAAGAAGGCATTGCACGTGAAATGATTCCCCCAGTGCCTGGTTGCACGGTAACCTCCAGTTGGCACATGTGTGTGGCAACAATGCTGGTGGAAGTGGTGGAAGCTGCAGGGCTCTAGCCCTAAGCCTGACCATAACTCAAAAGCCCCTTCTTTCAGGGTTGTTGCCTCATCTGTAAAATAGGTACAGTAGTCCCAACCTGCTGCCTCATAGGGATGCTATGATGATAATAAGAAACAGTGGGTAGAAAAGAATGTAAGGCTAGAACAATGATACATGTAGCCTTTCCCCACCGCACAGTTTATTGGGGTGGTTGTTCCCCTGACCCCATTACCAAGCATGGGGGCTGGGTCAGCCTATGCCAGAGGAGGACTGGTGAGCTGGCAGAGAATCTGTAATCCTGATCACCAGGTGGTTTCCCAGAGCCCATAGCTCCAGATCTTCACCTTTTATACAAGCTCAAGGGTAGCTGGGGGCGGGGAGAATTGCCTTTTAATTTAATAGGGAAAATAATTCACGTGCTTATAATGAAATGCGACAAGCAGAACATAACAAGTAAATACAATACAAACTACGTTGCAAGCCTCTAAGGTAACAGAAAATAACTAGTTTTAGTTGCTTTTTTATCTATTATGAGGAATGTCAAGCATTTGACAACAGAGTATTTAATAAAAAATACTATAATTTGTGTTTAAGCGATAGCAATAGATATTACATTTATTTTATTTCTATCCAAGAAGACAGGTTTGGGATTTCTTAAAGGAATTAGGAAATACAAAGTGAGAGGTTTAATGGGCCTGAGATGCACAGGCCGTGGGCTAGGGCTCCCTGGGGCTTGCATGTGGGGACACAGCCAGCTGGAGGGCTGTGTGACCAGCACGTGCATCCTCAGTGGAGAGCTAAGGGAGAGATGTGACCATACATGGCAGGGAAAATACTGAGGGACCAATTGGGGGCTGTGCTGGGTATCTTCACATGTGGTCCCTAGGGGCCCCCAGAAGGTCTCAGTACCACTGGGGAGAAGGACCATGACACATTTAGAGAGCAAATAAAACTCTAGGCAAACCTCATTAGCAAACCCCAGAAAAGATGCAGTGTTGTTCTAGCTTTATTGGTGATAGTAAAAAATCCACAATGCACATGCCCATCAAAAAGGGATCAGGGGGCCAGGCGTGGTGGCTCACGTCTGTAATCCCAGAACTTTGGGAGGCTGAGGCAGGTGGATCATGAGGTCAGGAGTTCAAGACCAGCCTGGCTAATATGGTGAAACTCTATCTCTACTAAAAATACAAAAATCAGCTGGGCATGATGGTGCGTGCCTGTAGTCCCAGATACTCAGGAGGCTGAGGCAGAAGAATCGCTTGAACCTGGGAAGTGGAGGTTTCAGTGAGCCGAGATCATGCCACTGCACTCCAGCCTGGGCAACAGAGTGAGACTCTGTCTAAAAATAAATAATTAATTAATTATAAAGGAGATCAGGTAAACAAAATTGTATATCCCTCAGAGGATGGGATTTGGTAAATCCTGCACCTGGATTTACAGGTGCAGGTGGGAGTCGACCTCTGTATTAGTTCATTTTCATGCTGCTAATAAAGACATACCCAAGACTGGGTAATTTGTTAAGGAAAGAGGTTTAATGAACTCACAGTTCCACATGGCTGAGGAGGCCTCACAATCATGGTGGAAGGTGAAGGAGGAGCAAAGGCACATCTTACATGGTGCCAGGCAGGAGAGCGTGTGCAGGGGAACTCCCCTTTATAAAACCATCAGATCTCGTGAGACTTACTATCAACAGAATAGCACAGGAAAACCCACCCCCGTGATTCAATTGTCTCCCACCAGGTCTCACCCATGACATGTAGGGATTATGGGAACTACAATTCAATATGAGATTTGGAGGCGGGGACACAGCCAAACCACATCAACCTAAAAAATGCAATGGTGATGGAAAAAAGCAGAAGTGATTTATGTTGATCTAAACACATGCATGTAACCAGACAACATATGTAATTTACAAATGTGTGTGTGTGTGTGTGTGTGTGTAAACATAGATTAGAAGGATTTGGAGGAAAAGTCACAATAATGCTTCCTTCTGGAAGAAGAGAATGGAAGGGGATGAGGAAGAGATGTGTAGAGACCTTAAGAGTATAATGAAGCCAGCTGCCTGGATGGGACTCAGAATTCCTTGATTTTCTTTTTAAACATCTGCAAGAAATACAGGAAATTTTGATTTTTGGTTAATTTTGAATGTTGGGCATTTAGATATTTCCCTTTGCTCTGTGTTTTTGGTACTTTTTCCCCAAAAGAGCAAGCAAGGTGAACATTCAGATAGCAATATGATCAGGGTGACTTCTTGGGGCCAGGAAAGGGTCTGGGAATGGGGTCAGTGACATAGAAGGTTAGGCACCCTGTCTCACCTTAATTTCATTACTACAGACAAGAAGGTTGGATTTAGATATCTCCAGGGTGCATCTAGCTCTGGTGTGCTCACCTGCATCAACCAGCTGAAAAATCCTTTTGGAGCTTAGGAAGGAGAAGTCAGGCAGAGGAGCTGCTGAAATGATCAGAGCTTGACTCGAAGCCAAGAAAGGCTTGGACAGAGACAGAGAAAGCGTATGGGCAGGACGGTGATGCATGGGTGCCCCAGGAGGAGGGGGCAGCAGTAAGACTGGGTTATGGGAGGGTTAGAGGAGGACCACCGGGTCATTGAGCAGAGTGAGGATTTGGAGGGTCAGTGTCTCAATGTGTGTACTGGCCAAAACGTGTCTCTAGAACCTGTGAGAGCTCAGACCCCTTTGAGTGGAGCCAGTATCATGCACCCAGTATCACCACAGTGAAATGTCAGCCCAATGGCCAGATTCCAAGTTTTCAAGAGAAGCCCAAATCCCTTCCTTCTATGAAAGCTTTTAATTTTTAGATGTTAGCTCAACTTATTTTTGTAACCCTTTTGGAGCACAGCACACAGATCTGGGGGCTGCATAGAGCCTCTAGAGATGGTCATGGGTGCTTGGACTCTGAGAACTTTCCATCTGTAGATTTGATAGGAAGAAAGCCCCTAGGTGGTCCCACCCTTCCTGCAACTAAATCTTATGGTGGCTGAGCCACTTCCCAGGCATGTGAACTCAGCCAAGTCTTTCAAACTCTCAGAGCCTCAGTTTCCTTAGGGAGTCAAATGGGAATCGTTGGACCTAACTCATGGACTGCTGGGAAGATTAAACAATATCCCATACACATCAGAACATGTTCAGAACACTGTGAAGTGCTGTTCACACAATGGTAGCATTAATGCTACCATTCGTGTTGGGTGTTGTGAGTTTTTATAAGCAAAGGATCTGTGTCAAATCCATTCAGTATCCTTGTATCTTAACAACAAATGGTCAAACGTGCCTAACAATTTCTCTTGCGTGGCTCCATGCAGACGATGCTAGCATTTGGGCTCTTTTAAGAAGCTGTTTCTGGTGTGGTCAGACGTGACCCTTAAATAAGCGGGAGTTTCCTGGGATTTCCTGCTGGATCTGGTGCCCAATCACCATCAGATAGCGGCACTGAGAAAGGAGCTCCCTTATCTTGCTCCAAGTCTCATCTCCAGGAGCCCCACTTGGTACTGCTGCACTTGCAGCTGTTCTCACCTGGCTGGGACCGCACCACAGAAGAGAGATCAGCACTGACCTCCCACCTCCCAAGAAGACCACAATGGCGAGAGGCCTGCAAAGGCTGCCACTGGAGAGGCACCCTGGAGGATGTTTGAGGAGAACATGCTCCCTGTCCTCGGGTGAACAGAGGGCATCGTGTGTGAGGGAGACGTAGTTCTGGTATTCCATAGGATCCCAAGTGGGAGGAGTAGGACGCTTGAGTTGCGCAAATCAGAGTTGCATGTATAAAGTGGGCAGTTTTGCAAATGGAGAGCTGCGTCTCACTGGAGGAGTTCCAGGCAAGGCGAGTGGCCCCGGAAGAGGTATCAGTTACCATCTGAAGTGTAATCTGGCCACACAGCCTGGGGAAAGGCTCCTTCTAGTGTAGGCTTCCAAGATACTCCAGCAACCAAGCATCACAAGCATCCCTGTGGAGCACAGGCTGGGGCCTCTTCTGGCTGATCCTCAGAGCAGGACAGACCCCGCCATATCCATGGCCGATCCCATAGCCCACCCCCCACCCCAGGGTCTGTCCAGGTAGCCTGTGGCATAGCCAGACCAATTAATAACTTTGGCACCTGGATGAGAGGCCCTGGCAGGTTTCTCCCATTCTCCATTTCCCTTCCCAGTCCCTGTGAATAAATTAATCCCCTAATACATAATTAACTTGGAGTTGAAAGGTGAAGTCAAACTTAACCAATTTACTGTTCTGGAGCTGGTTTAGTTCGGATCATGTGATTTTAATTCTTTCCGTATGACCAGGTGATGGTGAAGGAGGCAGGGGGAGAGGAGAATGCACAGATTAATTTCATTCCTTAACCTCCCTAATGTGCCTGCTTGCTTGCATCGTGTTGCAGACAGCAGATCATCACATGATTTATGGGACTGACCGCTGCCTGCATCTCTCAGGCTAATGACACACACACTAGAGTCATTGATTTGTATGAGTAGCCCCCACTCTTCATTTATCACAATTTAATGTAAGAGTTTGCAATGCAGAAAAAAAAAAATTCACATGGGAAACATGGACCCATAGGCCCCGCCGCTAACCAGTTATGAATCATTTGCTGCCTTTTAATATATAGACTCTTCTATTCTGGAAAATGCCCCGTAAGGTCATATTCTTCTCCTGAACATCCCGACAATTAAAGTCCCCAAGAAGCTGTTTGAAGATGCATGGCCCACCAGCACCTTTGTTAGCTCACGCTCTCTTGTAATGCATGCTATCGATTTGCGTCTGAACTCTCCGGAACCCTTCATAAGCCATAACCCGCAAAAGTTTCTGAGGGCAGCACTGTGCAAGCTGAGTGTGTGATGCCCAGGAGCTCCGGGCACGAGCCAGCCAGGCCGCATGTGGACGTGGGGCCTGGCCCCTTCCCCACACAAGCACTGGGGCCAGCCCAAAGGGGCTTGTAGCTCTGAGGGTCAGATCAACTCCCCCACATTAAGGGCATTTACTTTCTGATTATAAAAAGTGACAAAAGCTAAGAAGTTGGAAGATTTTGACAAGGAACTAAAGACATGATGAGCAACAATACTGGGAGAGCCTGTATTTTTCAAACTGGGAGAAGGCATCTTGAGCTAACACCTTTGGAACACTCAAAGCCTCAGAACAGCCCGGCACATCTTCCTGGAGGGACACTTTTAGTCCATACATTGGGAAGAAAAATATATAAATGTTAATTAAAATATACATAGCCCTGTTATATAATGAAATGGAAGACACATTTTTTCAAGATGAAACCTAAGCCTTCAAAATAATGCGCTCATTCAGGATCCTTGACTATTCCCAGAGCTGGCTTGACTGTGGAGGGGTGATCTGTGCTCTAGGGTATTAACGGGGGAAGGTTGGGAAGCATAGTTCTTGTAAACCAGGGTCACAGACAAAGAGGCCTAAAGAGCAAAGTAGGCCGGGTGAGGACCCAAGCAGGCAGGACCTAGGAGCCCATCTGCTGGGGAGAGCATGGCTCAGCTCTGGTTGGAGAACTATCGGCCCAGTGTGGACTTGCTTCCTAATTTTCCAGTTATGTATAAAATCCTGATTTTTTAAAAAAAAAAAAAAACCCTATATTTTTTAACTAAGGTAGTGGAAAGAACACAGTTTAGCCCAAACTGAATGCTGGAATCAGTGAGCAAGTCGCACCCTGTAGTGTGATCCGCTCATCACATGCATTCTCTCTCCCACAGGAAGTACCTCTCATGCCACAGTCAGGAGCAGACTTGTTGCAAGCTGTAAAGGTCTTTGGAAAGCAGTATTATTACCCCCAGCAGCAATAGAAAGAGCATTTTCTCGGGCAGGGCACGGTGGCTCTCACCTGTAATCCCAGCACTTTGGGAGGCCAAGGCAGGTGGATCACTTGAGGTCAGGAATTCGAGATCAGCCTGGCCAACGTGGTGAAACCCTGTCTCTCCTAAAAATACAAAAATTAGCCTGGAGTGGTGATGCGTGCCTGGAATCCCAGCTGTTCTGGAGGCTGAGGCAGGAGAATCACTTGAACTCGAGAGGCAGAGGTGGCAGTGAGCTGAGATCGTGCCACTGCACTCCAGCCTGGGCCATAGAGTGAGACCCTGTCTCAAAACAAAAACAAAACAAAACAAAACAAAAAAAAACAAACAAACGAACAAACAAAAAGCATTTTTGTGGATCCCAGAACAGATTGCAGGTCAGGTTCAATCCCGAGGTTAGGAATCCCAACTTAGAAGCTCTGGGTTTGGAGTAAGGAGAAAATAGTTGTCTATTCACCATATTTAAAAAAATCAGTGGGTATAAAAGTTTGGTTATGCTAGATGAGTAAATTATGGAGATTTGCTGTGCAACATAGCGCCTATGGTTAGCAATATTGTTCACTCAAAATTTGTTAAGAGGGTGGATCTCATGTTAAGGATTCTTATCACAGGTCAGGCACAGTAGCTCATGCTGTAATCCCAGCACTGTGGGGGGCCAGGGTGGGTGAATCATTTGACCCCAGGCGTTTGAGACCAGCTTGGGCAACTTGGTGAGACCCCATCTCTACAAAAACTACGAAAAAAAAAAATTAGCTGGGCATGGGGGCTCATGCCTGTAGTCCCAGCTAATCAGGAGGCTGGAGTGGGAGGATGGCTTGAGTCTAGGAGACAGAGTCTGCAGTGAGTTGAGATCACGTTCTGCGCTCTAACATGGGCAACAGAGCGAGACCCTGTCTCAAAACAAACAAACAAGCAAAGAGTTCTTATCATAAAGAAAAAGGCATCATGGCAACTCCCGGAGATGTTAAGTGCACCTATTACCTTGATTTTGGGGATGGTATCACAGGTGTTTGCATATTTCAAACTCATCAAATTGTACACATTAAACATGGGCACAGGGAGGGGAACATCACACACCGCGGTCTGTCCGGAGGTTGGGGGAAAAGAGAGGGAGAGCGTTAGGACAAATACCTAATGCATGTGGGGCTTAAAACCTAGATGATGGGTCGATGGGTGCCGCAAACCACCGTGGCACATGTATACCTATGTAACAAACCTGCATGTTCTGCACATGTATCCCAGAACTTAAAGTAAACTTTTTTTAAAGTACTTTTTTTGTGTGTATTCATTATATTTCAATAAAACTGCAAAAATTGCTATCTAATTATAATATAGTTGATACTATTTTTTAAAAATAAAAGATAATTTATAATAACTGCCCCCCCAAAAAACAAACAAAAAAATCCAAACACTCTATCACACTAAGGCTATTTATCAATTCTTGAATGAATTATTTTCTTAAAATAATCATTCTGAAGATGTCATCTGGGTTCATTTAGTATTTTCATACCATCATGTTTATTTTGTAGAAATGTCTACCTATAATCCCCCATTGTTTTTCCAGAAGCACCTCACCCTCAGATTTTAGGGAAAGGGGGAAGTAGAAAGAAATTCTGAAATAATGACCTGGTCTCTGCCTGATAAACTCTGGCACTCTAATAGGTGGGATATACATATAGAAATCCACACCAGGGATTGCAGGGCCTGTGATGCATCCACCTTTGAACCAAGCCCTGTGCTGCCTCTGGGGTGATGCAGCAGGCGATCTGAAACATCTCGAATGAATGGGAGGCTTCACCCCTGACTGGAGCAGTCAGCTGCTGGTTGCTGAATTATGAATCAGAAAGTGAGGGCAGCGCAGTCCTGACCAAAGTGATGTCAGGAATGGAGAAGATGCCCTTTCCAGATGTCCAGCGGGGAGGGTTCACTGGTGGGTAGAGGTGGGTCAGAGAAGGAGCCCAGGGGAAAAACAGCAGTGTCGCTGGCTCCAGGCTGTCACTCTGGCTGGTGAGCCCTCTTTGACTCTAGTGCCTCATCTGTTACTGGAGACAGTAATGCCTACCCAGTCCTCCCACCCGTGTCTGTCTTGAGGCTTTTGGTAGGATTGGTTTGTTTTTTCATTGATTGGTTTATACATTCATTCATTCATTCATTCATTCACTCATTCATTCAATAAATACATATAGATACTTCCTATGGGCCAGGCCCTGTGCCAGCAACCTGGGGGTAGAGGGCGAACAGGATAAGCAGGATTTTTGTCCTTATGCTCTAGAGTGGAGGCAGGGCGTGCATTACTAAGAAAACACATCAGATCATTTCAGACGGAGGGAGTGGAACCTTACAGTGGGTGGTCAGGGAAGTTCTCTAAAGAGGTGACATGTGAATTGAGACCTCAATGACAAGAAGCGTGAGGCCCTGCAAGAAGTGCATTTTTAGTAGAGCTAACGAATGTGCAAAGGCCCTAGGGCAGCAATGAGTCTGACACAATTGGGGAACAGCAATCCATCCAATGTGTCCAGAGCTGAGCTTCACTCATCTGAAGTCACCCTCAGGGCAGAATGGGATGAGGTAGTCAGGGGCAGGGAGCAGAGACAGCCAGGGACACAGCCAACACTGACCCCTGTTCACAGCATCTGGGCTTCAGGGGGCAGTTGACAGAGACTAGGTGCTGCCCTCTAGAAATCCACAGGCTGAGGGGAGAGGTGCATCCCAGAGTTATCAGATGGCAAGATGAGGTCTCTGCAGGATATCTGGGGGACAAGAGGCTCTTGAAGGAAGACGATGAATTTGCAGAGAAGCAGAGGATGGGAACTGCATGTCCAAGACATGGCCTGGAAAGTCTAGGGAACCAAGTCAGCTGTTGGTGTGGCCAGACCTGCAGATGGATGCACAGGAGGGGCTGCAGGTAGGAGAGAAGGCCAGCAGGGAGTGGTAACAGATGAGGCAGAGAAACAGAAGAGTGAGTGGAAGGACTCAAGCCTGATCTGCGAGGCTCCCCATCAGGGCTGAGCTAGTAGCCACAGTGGCCCATGGTTTCCAGAGTGGCCAGGCAGAGAGCCCCAAGGATCCTTTATCAGACAGAGGATAGCTACCTAGAGACCTCCTGGACCTTGACTTTCCACCCAGAACAGGAAACTTTAACATCCCCAACAATGCAGACAGCTGGGCCAGCACCACGACAAAAGCCAGGTGAGTACTGGCCCATGGCTGACCCTGGCCTACAGATCTGTGTGTTCTGCAAAAGCAGGTAGGATCTCATTGTCAGCAGCTGTCACACTTGCGCTACCTCACCACCACCTCCAGGCCAAAAGCCAGTCTCCAGGCACCTGGGTGGGCTCCTTGAGTGTGCCACTGCTTTTTTTTTTTTTTTCTGAGATGGAGTCTTGCACTGTCCTTCAGGCTGGAGTGCAGTGGTGTGATCTTGGCTCACTGCAACCTCTGCCTCCTGAGTTCAAGCAATTCTCATGCCTCAGTCTCCTGAGTCGCTGGGATCTCAGACATGCACCACCACGACCGGCTAATTTTCATATTTTTAGTAGAAATGGGATTTCACTGTTGGTCAGGTTGGTCTCGAACTCCTGACCTCACGTGATCCACCCGCCTCAGCCTCCCAATGTGCTGGGATTACAGGCATGAACCACCGTGCCCAGCCTAACCACTACCTTTTCCTAAAACTGTTGCTGTATGCCATCGGCTCATTTAGTCCTCCTATTAATTTGTAAGGTAAACACAGTTACCACTATTTCATGCAAGCAAGCAGGCTCGGAAATGCTAACTGGCCTGTTCCAGGTTTCACAGTTAAAAGGTAATGGAGCTGGTGTTATAGGACTCATGTCTTTGGGGTGCACAAGGCAGTTTTAGGGGCTAGAAAGATACTATGATTTATCCTACGTTTTCCGGAAAGGAGAGCTGGAGCCCAGGGTATGTGGAGGTGGCCCCCTTGGGAGATGGCTCTATGGAACAGGGGTAAGGCACTAAAGGAGATAAAGTCATTCCACTCAGTATTTATCCAAAGGAAAGAATATGAGTATGTCAAAGGGATACCTGGATCCCCATATTCACTGCAGCACTATTCACAATTGCAAAAATATGAAATTAACCTAAGTGTCCACTCATGAATGAATGGGTAAAGGAATAATATTCAGCTAGTAACAATAATGAAATCCTGTTCTTTGCTGCAACGTGGATGGAACTGAAGGTCATTCTGTTAAGTGAAATAAGCCAGGTACAGAAAGACAAATATCACATGTTCTCACTCATATGTGGGAGCTAAAAAGTTGATCGCATGGCAGTAGAGGGTAGAATGATAGTCACCAGAGGCTGGGAAGGGTGTGGGGGCTGTGGGCAGGGCAATGAAGAGAGGTCAGTAAATGGGTACAAACATATAGTTAGAAGCAATAAGTTCCAGCATTTGATAGCGCGGTAAGGTGACTATAATTAACAAGAATGTATTGTGTATTTCAAAATAGCTAGAAGAAAAGATTAGCAATGTTCCTAACACAAAGAAATGATAAAGATGCAAGGTGATGGCTGTGCTAATTACCCTGATTTGATCATTACACATTGTATGCCTGTATTAGAGTATCACATGTACCTCATAAATATGTGCAATTATTATGTATCAATAAAAATAAATAAATTCCATTTTAATTAAAAAAAAAAAAAAAAAAAGCAGAAAGGAGAGAAGGCTGATTCAAGAGAAGCCCAACCAGATGTCCTGAAGGCAGGAAGCAGGAATGTGGGTTGGGGCCTGGGTGGGGATTTTTAGATCAACTTGCACAGTACAGGAGAAAAAGGCTGGCCAGAGACTTAAAGCTGAGGCACAAAGTAGCAAATGATGTAGATTCCATGATGAGAAAATTACCCCTCGACATTTTTCATTCCATCCTGAGGTTCTCTGTTCAGTGATCCCTATCTCAGAGCTGGGGCATGAGACCGAATTTAGCTACAATTTACAAATAATGTTTAATCATTGTATTTATTGAACTGTTGTTTCCTATTTATGTCTAATAATAGGGGCTTCCCATTGGTGATCATTGCAGAATGTTTCTTTTAACAACATAGGTCCAGCATGATACCTCAGGCCTGTAATCCCAGCGCTTTGGGAGGCTGAGGTTGGAAGATTGCTTGAGCCCAGGAATTCGAGGCTGCAGTGAGCTATGATGGCGCCACTGGACTCCAGCCTGGGCGACAGAGTTAAGACCCTGTCTCAGAACAAAACACTAACAAAAAAAACCACACTTGGTTCTGTAAAAGAGGTAAGTGGACGTAATGAAAATATAATGAGTGGGGAGTAGAGGGCCCAGAGACATGGTGGATGTGGTAAAAAGAGACCCAGGAATGGCAAGAAAGCAAGTGAAGGCTGTGGCTCCATCCTGCACTCATTGCTCCCTGCAGACACCCTGATCCTGAGTGCAAGCCTGGTCCTTTTTTCCAATCAGGCCGTCTCCTCCAAACAAGGCTGCTTGTATTAATGATGGTGACAGCAACAACGACTACAGTAATAACAATAAGCATCATAGCAGAAATTATCATGTCCGATTGAAGTCTCTTGTTTGCCAAATGCTCTCACATCCATTATGGCATCTGAAGGGGACCTCTGCATCTGTACCTTCCGCAGAGGCCATTTGGGCCAGGGGAGCCCTGGACAACCAGGCTGGACTCAGTGAACAGCTATGAATTGACTGATTGATTGATTTATTGTAAACACTTATAAGAGGCCATGGGGGGAAGGCAGCCTTCCACGAGTTCTGTTTGCTCATTAGAAACTAGTGACTGTAAGGGTACTTTTGCCTTTACCTGATTAATGTACATCTACTGCTCTGGACTGACAGCCTCATGAGGGCAGGGTCTCTTCCTGGTCTCAGTATACAGCAGGGGCTCAGCAAATGCTGAAGCACGAATATTACTGCTTTTAAAGAGGATTTCTTCCTTCCACGATGTCTTGTGAGGATGCTGAGTGAAGGAGAGGGACTCCGAGCTGCAGGAGTTCCTTCCCTGATAGCCAGGCCCTGGTGCCTGGCAGATTGTCGAGCATGTTAAATGCACCCATGATTACGACAAAGCTCTGGACAGCTTAAATCACTGCCAAAAACTGAGACCTTGGTTGTGTGTCATGATCGTCTGATTATTACTGTCAAGTCACATTGTGAAATGATAAGCTCATTTAACCAGCACGAATTCAGCAAAATGCAGTTGTAGAGGGAGAAGAGCAGAGAAAAATTTTCACATCCCACCCTCCCATCTCTGATGACATCTCTTTGCTAAATTGTGCACCCTTCATCCGGTCCTTGGAGGTTTGTCCATGGAGGTCACCTCCAAGGAGGCTTTGGTCCTGCCCACAAGCTCCATCAAGTTTGGCATTCTGAACTTGTGGGTGTGGAGGGGCCACTCTGTGGGTCCTGCTTCATCCTGGGTTTCCCTCTGACCTGGAGCCTGTGTGCACGGACACACCACCCAGCCAGTGTAACTCAGAGGCTGGCCCAGGCAATCAGACCCTGTCTCCTCTCCCTTTCCTTCTACAGCCATTGGTGGATCCCATAAAACCTACTGGGGCTGTGCTGCCTCTTTGCACTTGGCCTGGAAACAGAGCCCTCACCCTTCTGGTTTCCCTTCCTTCACTCCTCCCAGCTTTAACTCAGACTGTTTTCCAGTCTGGCAGCCCACACTCCTGGGCCCTTCGTCGTCTCTCTCTCTCCTGAATCTGTCCTTTGAGAATTGCCCCTGCTGTAGGGCCTCGGCTTCTGGAAAGTTACAGTCAGAAAAGGCTCCTTTCTTTGCCTGCTTTCTGCTGCTATATTCTGCCCAGGGCCTATGAGATAGAAACAAAATGAACTGAAGGATACATGAAAAGGAGGAAGAAAAGGGAAGATTGGATAATATTTTAGAATATTATCCCACTACTCTTCTTAGCTATAATGCATTATCTCATTAAGTTTCATTTTTACTCCCATTTTATAGATTAGGAAACCGAGGGTTGGTGGGGCTAAGTGGCTTCCACAGGGTTATGATTAGTGTATTACAGGCCATTATTTACACCCAGGTGTGTCTGAACCCAGAGCTTACTTCACAAGTGCAGTAGCCTATCCATCCCTCCAGAAGAAAGCTAGCAGCTCAGGAGAAGAGGCAGCCAGCTGGGTCAGGAAGTAAGAAAATAAGGTAGCTCTGAAGCCCCCAATCTCCAGCAGGCATCCTACATGGTGTCTGCAGACAAAAACCATTCACCGCTTAAGTTCAACACTTGAAGTTTGCAGAAACAAGTTTCCTTAGTAACCTAGTCTTTGTGATTTGAGGAGCTCACATAAAGTGCAACTGATTTTTAGTTTAATTTCCTTCTTGGAAAAGAATCAGTTATGTCTGTTGGTGTTAACACAGATGGGCATCCTTGTTTTGCTGCTGTGGTTCATTTTGACATCTGCTATTGTTTCCTGGTGTCACAGAGGGCCAGACTATGAGTAGCAAGCAATGAGTTTGCTCAGAGCTGGGAAACTGTTCACTTTTAGCTCTCTACTCCCGACAACCTTTTTCTGGTGTTTGGCCTATAAGAGAGACTGTGTCCCCTTGCTTCATGTGTGCCAGCTTATGGTGTGGCATGCATATCATGCTTTATTTTACTTATTCCTCATATCAAGCTTGTTATTTTACAGACAACTTTACCATGACACTGAGGAAGAGATATGTAAAGTGATTTGCCTAAGATTACATAGTGAGTAAGTAAGAAAGCCAGGATTTGATCCTGTTCTCTATGATTAGAGGCCATTTTCTTAGTTTGGAACTTCACGTTAAAATTAATAATAAAAGTAATTAAATGTATAAGAACAATAGCAAGAAGCAAGGAAAGAAATGCAAATATACTGTTCTAAGGTTCTTATAAAGTATGTTAAGTGGCATGATATTACTTGAAAGTAAATTGATAAGTTAAAAAAGGTATGTTGTAAACTTTAGAAAACTAAAATACAAAATGGTAGTGGAAATAAAAGGTAGTTAAAAAAATAACTAATCCAAAAGAAGACAGAAAAAAAAGAATAAATGGGAAAATTGAAAAACAAACAGCAAGGTGATAAATTTAATCATATTAAAAATTACACTAAATGTAAATGGTTTAAATATTTTGATTAAAAACTGTCAGCTTGGATATAAAAACAAGACTTATCTAAAAGAAATGCATTTTAAATATAGGGCACAGAGAAGACAAAAGAAAAAGAATGCCGACGTGTTCTTCAACAGATAAGTGAATAAACAAACTGCAGTATAGCTATCCAATGGAATAACCCTACTCAGCAATAAAAAGAAATGGGCTATTGATTTACACAAAATGAACAAATCTTAAGTGTATTTTGCTAAATGAAAGAAGTCAGACACAAAGTTTACTTATTTTCTGCTTCTATTTATATAATATTATAGAAAAGACAAAATTATGGGTACAGAAAACATATCAGGGATTGCCAGGAGTTAGGGAGTGGGGAGGGGTTGACTATAATGAGATACAGAAGAAAATGTTTAGAATGGATGAAACTATTCTGTATGATTCTTGGGTGATAGATAGATGGCACTGTTTTTGTATATCAAAATCCACGTAACTGTACACTACAAAGAAAACTCTACAGTATATAATTTTCTTTAGGAAGTCAACCAGGATATCAAAAGATCCCAGGATGGAATGTAGACCTTGACAAATGAATCTAACTCTATTACAAATATGACATAATGTCACCACTGGGATGAAGAAAAAAGGTGCTGACCTGAATAAAAACAACAACAAAAAACTATATATAAACACAGTACCTTAGGCAGTAAATTTGTTTCTCACAGGGATATAATTTAGCAATTATGAAACTACTGTACATATAAAAATTAGTAATTTATAAAAAAAGGAAGCCAAGTTTCTCACTGTTAGAGAAAGAAATTACAAATAAACAAGGGGTTGGGAAAAGGGACAAATGTTCGAATAATTTTATACAATAAACATTATATATATGTGTATATACATGTATATCTATCTATATATGCGTATTTAAATATAAAATTATAGGTATGTGTGTGTATGTGTATACACACATACCTATAACTCTATAACTTTATATATAAATACTCTCTCCCCTCCAGGAAGTATAACTTAATTCCTTAATTCTGGGAACTTGGTGACTCACTTTCAATGAATACAGTATGAAAAAAACATAGTAACTTTACAGTGAAGAGACCTGGCAGACTTAACAAAATGATCAAAGTTAACATCTGTAGTGTCATTTTTATCATTTCCACCCCTAAAAGATGTGATGAGGACACTTCATGTTCTATAATCCCAGTATAAGAGAATATGTCAGACAAACCCAAATTGAGAAACAGTCTACAAAATACCTGGCTAGTACTTTTTAGATGCATAAAGGCAATGACAAACAATAAAAATACCGAGAAATCTTCATGAACCAGAGGAGACTAAGGAGACATGATAACTAAATACACATGTGGACTCTTGGATAGAATCCTGGAACATGAAAGGAAATTAGTAGCAAACCTGGGGAAATCCAAGTAAAGAATGTGCTTTAGTTCATAATAATTCACCAATGTTAATTTCTTAATGTTGACAAATGTACCATAGTTGTTTAAGATGTTAACATTAGGGAGAGATGAGTGACAGTTATGCAGGGAATCTCAGTACTATCTTTGCAGTCTTCTGTAAATCCAAAATTATTCAAAAAATTTTAAGTAAAAGGATGAAAAAATCTACACCATATAAACTCTAACCAAAACTAAGCTGGGGGTAGCTATATTAGTATCAGAGAAATATATTTCAAAGGAAAGAAAATTACCAGTGATAATGAAGTACATTTCATAAGCATAAAGGGATCAATTTATCAAGAAGTTATAACACACCTAAAATGCTAAATGCATATACACTTCATAAAGCTTTAAATTACATTAAAACAAAAACTGAAAGAACTGAAAAGAGAAATGGAAAAATCAGCGATCATTTTTCAAGATTACAACATTCATCTCTCAGTAACTGAAAGAGTATACAGACAAAAAGCAACAAAGATACAGAAGATTTGAATACCACAATCACAGTGGTGTGCTAGAACTAGCTTGCACTGGCTAGTGAAAGCAATTTGTATACTTCTCTTCCCAACTCCACATTTGGTGACAGCACATTGTTAGCTTAAAATCAGCCATGATAAGAATGCATATACCACAGAAGGTATCAAATACTATATATCAGGACTTTTTCTTTCCAGATATTCAGTTAGGTATTTACCAGAACACCACTGTCCATTAGCCAAAACTGAGTGACATTTAGGGACATTTAGAGAAAACCCTAAAATAGTAGAAAGCACATTTTTTCAAGTCTATATGGGTCATTCACTAAGGTAGCTCATATTCTGGGCCATAAAACTAGTTTAAATAAATTTTTAAAAATTTAAGAAATAAGAAGTATATTCTCTGACCATAATGGAAATAACCTAGAAATAAATAACAGAAAGGTATCTGGAAAAACCACAAACATCTGAAAATTAAAAACATACTTCTAAAAATGCATGAGTGAAAAAACAAATCACAGGAAAAATAAAACAACATTATGACCTGGAAATAGTATGAACTGAATTTTAAAAGATCAAAACATGTGGGTTATAGATAAAGTGATAATTAAGGAAGTTTGTTATATTTAAAGCTTACATTAGAAAAAAAGAAAAAACTAAACTCAGTGATTGAATTTTTACTTGAAGAAATTAGAAAACAAAGAGCCACTGAAACCCAAAGTGAACAGAAAGAAAGAACATAATAAAGATCGGACATTAATAAAATAGAAAAGAGATAATTGAGTAAATCTATGAAAACAAAATTTGGTTCTTCAAAGTATCAATAAATGAAGAAATTTTTTTTTTTTTTTTGAGACGGAGTCTCGCGCTGTGTCACCCAGGCTGGAGTGCAGTGGCGCGATCTCGGCTCACTCCAAGCTCCGCCTCCCAGGTTCACGCCATTCTCCTGCCTCAGCCTCCCAGTAGCTGGGACTACAGGCGCCCGCCACCACGCCCGGCTAGTTTTTTGTATTTTTAGTAGAGACAGGGTTTCACCATATTAGCCAGGATAAATTTTTACAAAGACTAATTAATAGAAAAGAAGGGGAAAAAGGAACACAGCAATTACCGATATTAGGAGTTAAAGAACAGACATCACTACATATCCCACAGACACTGAAGGAGACATGAGAAATAACTTTGCATCGGCAAATTCAATAGCTTGTAAGAAATTGTCAACTTTCTTGAGAGATACAAATTATCAAAGCACACTTAAGGAGTAAATAATAGCCTTTTATATTATTAGCCTTTTATCTATTAAAGAAATTGAATTCATCATTTGAAAACTTTTGACAAAGAAAGTCTCAGGCCTAGTTTACTTGAATGATGAATTCTAATGTCTATTTATAGAATAAACAGTATCAGTTCTACACAAACACTCTAGAAATTACAGGAGAAGAAATATATCCTCAATCATTTTACATAGCCAGCCTTAATCTGATATGAAAATAACACGAAGACATTACTATAAAACAGAACTACACATTAACTCACCTTATAAATATTCATCCAAAAACCCCTAACAAATTTTAACAAATTAAATCCAGAAAAATATAAATAAAATAATATATCATGACTAAATGGGCTTATCCAAGGAAAGGCAGACTAGTTTAACATTCAAAAGTTAATCAGTGCAATTTACCTTATTAATAAACTAAAAACCACAAACATTTACAATAAATTCTGCTGTAACACTTGTTTTGAAATGTGAATTTATTTCAATGCAATTCACATGTTAAGAACAATTTAAATTTTGTGTTTTCTCATGCACAATTTTGCTATCAAGAAAAACTAGATGAATGCAAAAAACTGCACTGAGGTGAAATCAGCTATGTAGTAATATGTGGAAAACAGTGGTACCATTTTTATTAGGTTCTCTTCTTTTCTTTTCTTGTGTGTGTCACTGATAAAGTTTTTTAGTGTGGTGCCTGTCACCCCAATTTTTTCATAAGCACTGAGGTTTTTCTTGCAAGGTTTTAAATAGTATAGCAGGAACTAATTGCAATAGTAGATACTGAAAAAGCATTGGACAAAATCGAGCAGCAATTCATGAATAAAAACTGTTAGCAAACTAAGAATATAGGGAACTTCTTCAACTAGATTAAGAGTATCTGTGAAAAACCTACAGCTAAGTTCATATTTAATGATGAAAGATTAAATCTTCCCCTAAGATTGGGAAAAAGGCAAGGAAGCCTGCTTTCACCACTTTGATTAAAGTTTACAGTAGAGATCCTGTATAGGACAATAAGTCAAGAAAAACAAATAAAAGACACACAGATTATATGATAATCTATGGAGGAAATCCAAGAAATCTATAAAATAAGATAGAATTAATAAGTTGATTTAGCAATGTAGCAGAATATATGGTCTAGACATAAAAATATACAACATGGGAGAGTGGGGATCATTAATGGGTACAAAAATTAGTCAGAAACAGTGAATAAGATCTAGTATTTGATAGCACAACAGTGTGACTACAGTAAACAAAAATTTGATAGTACATTTAAAAATAACTAAAAGAATATAAGTGGGTTGTTTGTAACACAAAGGATAAATACTTGAGGGAATGGATACACCATTTTCTGTGATGTGATTATTATGAACTGCATACCTGTATCAAAATATCTCATGTACTCCATAAATAACCACACCTACTATGTACCCACAAAAATTAAAAATTTAAAAAGTATTAAAAATTAAAATGTATGACAAATTTGTATAAAGCAAATTTTTAAAATCCCTTTTGTAATAGTATCAAAAATATTAAACAGGAATAAAATAAGTGATGTGCAAGACATATTCTGAAAACTACAAATTATTACTGAAATAAAATAGAAAAGACTTATATACATTGAGACGTATAGCATGCTGAAACAGCCATATATGCACATGGCAAATATAAACCTCACTTCTTAGCTCACATTATACATAAAACTTAACATTTCTAGAAGAAAATAGATTAAAAAAAATCCTGTGATCTTGGCCTAGGTAAAAATTGCTTACATAAGACACAAAAAAAACCACAAACCATAAAAGATTAAAACTAATAAATGACTTATCAAAATTAGAACTTTTACTCTTTGAAAGACATAGCTAAGAAAATGAAAAGAGAAGCCACAAACTATGAGAATATGTTTGCTAGAAATATTTGAAAAAGGAGATATACCCAGAATGTATAAGGAACTGGCACAACTCAAATATAAGAAGATAATCAATCTAAATGGACAAAAGATTTGAACTGGCCTTTCACCAAAGAAAATATTATGGATGTCAATTAGGGACATGAACAACATCATTAGTTTCTAAGGAAATGCAAATACTACCACAATGAGACACTACTATACATACACAAGAATGGTAAAATTAGAAAGACTGACAATACCAAGTGTTGGTGAGGATGTGGAGCAATTGGAATGTTAAACATTACTGGCAGGAATACAGCCACTTTAAAAAATAGAAAATTTCCTATAATGTAAATATCTATTTATCATATGCGCCAAAAATCTCACTCCTAGATACTTGTCTAAGATAAGTGAGAACATGATAACACAAAAACTTATACCTAAATGTTCATAGCAGCTTTATACAGAATGGCCTTAAGTTGGAAACTACTCACATGTCTACAACTGGAGCATTGACAAACCATTTTATGGTATATCCCTACAGTGGAACACTACTCTGCAATATAAAGAAAAACCCACAGCAAATCAAACACACTACAAAATCAAACTAATCAAACACACAACAAGATGCCTAACTCTCAAAAGCATCATACCAAGTAAAAGAAGCCAGACATAAGAAAGAAGCCGGTACATATTATATAATTACACTTAGGCGAAATTCTAGAAAAAGAAAAACTATAGTAACTGAGTGATCAATACTCACTAGAAGCTGTAGGAGACTGAAAGCAAAGGGCCAGGGGCATGAAAAAACTTTTTGGGGTGATGCATTCTAAATCCTGATTATTGTGGTGGTTCTGAGGTAGGAGGTAGGACTCAACTCCGAAGGTGGGGCTTGAACACTGGACCAAATTGAGAACTAGCTGAAACAGGGGAGGGGTAGAAGCAGCTTTCCTTGAGACGTGCCTACCATTGTGCCATGTCAGTTTGCCATTGCCATGGCAACACTCCATGGGAACATCCTGCCCCTTTCCATGGCAATGACCCAGTGACCTGGAAGTTGCCACTCTTTTCCTAGAAATTTCTGCATAATCTGCCACTTAATTTGCATGTAATTAAAAGTGGGTATAAATGTGTCTGCAGAGGTGCCTCTGAGTTGCACCTTCAGGCACACGGTCTGTGGGGTGGCCCTGCTTTGCAAGGAGCAGTCCCTCTGCTGCTGTGCACGGCCACTTCCATAGAAGCTGCTGTCTAACACCACTGGCTCCCCATTGAATTCTTTCCTGGGCAAAACCAAGAAATTTCCCAGGCTAAGCCCCAGTTTTGGGGCTTTCCTGCCCTGCATCATTTCCACAACATACACATTTTCCAAAACTTAACAAACGGTTGGTACACTTAAAACAGATTGCCTATATTTCATGTAAATTATACTTCAATAAAAATAAGTTTTAAACATGGATGATGGGTGTTAGGGAAGCCTTGGGACAAGAAAGTGGACTTGGGCCAAGGACCTCCTGGAACATCTGTCTAAACAGATGTTTTCTGCGAAGGGTAATGAGGATCCTCTTTAAGGAAAGCTGTCTGGGCAGAGAGGTCGGGTCATACATGGCTTCAGGCAGTGAAATGAGCGCTGGGTTTTTCCAGAGGAGCTGGGTTTAACCACAGCTCCTCTCTTACAAAAGACATGAGGGTTGCCAAACTCCTTATCTTCCCTGAGCCTTGTGTTTTGTGTCCCAGCCTGTATCATGTGTATTGAGTTCACCCTGCTCTGCTCACAGGCAGCTGTGCTCACCATATAAGTTGAGACAGGTTGAAAAAGCTCTACAAACTTCAGAATTCTGTGCACGCATGAAAGGAGACACAAGGAAGCTAGGGTCCAACGTGGCAGGATGAGTTTTAGGTTTTAAAATTGTGTGAGTGCACACAGTTTTAAAATTGCTGTTTGCATTGGTCAAGAAGGGAAAAGAGAGGCTCCTTTCTTTCCACTGGGTATTTTGACCACTTATCTTGAGGCTTCAGTGGGTTTGTTTAGATTTAAAGATATGTTGTCTGGGACCCTCCAGATCAAAGAGAACAAAGCTCCTATGTATGGAGGCCCTTACGGGCCAAACTAGATAATGTCATTATCCTATAAACAGGTGATAACGGCAGAGCCAGACTCATCTCAAACTAATCCAGTTCTAATCCCTTCAAGGGTCTGGAAAGATGTCAGAGAATAAAAGGCCACTGCCACTTAGCAAGCTGTATCTTGTGAGTGGATTTGTCACCCTTCAGGCCTGAGCATCTGTCTGGTTGTCTAGACATGACAGGCGTGGTGGGCTGTAGGGAGAGAGTGGGAGGCACTCCCTTTTCACATGACTGAGGCTGAAGCAGTCCTGTGCTCCCTCCCCCTCCTAGGTACCAGGATTCCAAGAAAGATAACTGCTGATGGCCCCTTAACCACAAAGACTACAGCAATAAAAACTACTCACAAATACCGAGCCCCCATCATGGTCTTGTGTACTTATTTTTGTTTTAGAAATGATTAAATAGAGGCTGAGAGACAGGAAGCAATGTCCAAGATCACAGAGCAAGAGAGAAGCACAGCCAGATTCCAGCTTAGGGAATCTGATCCTACAGCTTCTGCAACCGCTGTCTCTCAGGAAGCAGAGACCTCCCCTGCCCACTTCCCTGTTCCAGGCTCCTGCAGGCCATGGGGCACTGGATCGGCTCGTTTCTCTGAGCTTTGGTTCCCTGACTCTAAATGACGATAAATAGGGTAGGAAAAGATTAAGTGGGATAATGGATGTCAAGCACCTCTGAAGGTATGTGGCCCTTACTAAATCACTCAAACATGTCAGATTCCATTTTCTTTCCTGAATACCTTTAGCAAGCAATTCTCTAGCCCTGGGGATAGACAGCGAGTGCGGACCTCTGAAAATGTTTCAGCAAAGATCACGAAGGGGAGCTGCCCTCCTTGCTGGGGAGACGCGGCCAAGGCGGCTGCCAATGGAGTTTGTGGACGTGAAACTGGGTCTCCACCCCAGGGTGGAGAGGCCCTCGCTCTGCCCCGCCTGGGATCTCCGTGTGGACAAGCCCTAGTCATTGATGCGGATGGAAGTTCCGTCTGTATTCCTGTTAGGAAGGACTGTCTACAGCATCGAGGCTGCCACGCCCCGGAGGCCTGGGAAAAAGGAGAACCTGCTCTCAGGGCGGCTTGCGGGTCCCGGAATGACACCCTTCAGACTGCAGTCAGTCCTCAAAGCCGGCGATTATGGAGGGATCTTCCTGGTGGCCTCTGTGCAGCAGCAGCTCAGGAGCGCTCCTGGGATAAAAGGGAAGCTTGCTTTATCCTCTCTTGACAGGTTCCTCGGCAGTGCTCAGAATAGAGATGGAATGACCAGAGCTCTGGGCAAATGCCGTGGTCTGGTGGGGAGGGGGGAGCAGCAGGTCCTCCCACCCCAACCCACGGCCTCTGGCCACAGCCCGGCCCCCATCGCTTGGTTCCATCACACTAACCACCGATTCCACGGTCTGCAGTTATGTTCAGTAACTACAAGATGAACATCATCTCAATTAACAGAGTACCTTTAGGGCGTCTCTCCGCCAACTATTCCGGCACGATTGTCCACCCTGTCATCAGGGCCTAATCAACTAATGATGGCTGAAAATGAGGAAGGCAATCCCAATAAATTCGAAGGAAAGTCATTTTTCTCTTTTAATGCCCCTCTCCCTCCTTCTTCCTTCTTCCCACGGCACAATGCAGTAAATTAATGTCACCGTGGTTATTACAGTACCGCTGCTATGGCAAGTATTCAAGCGACGATCCTGGAATATTTTACCTCAGCATTTATTTGTCCATAAAATAAAACAGGATTTATGGCATGACTCTCCAGTTTGAGGGTTGCATGGACAGCAGCTGGGGCCCATCCTTATCTCCTCCACAGGTAAAGATGTAGGAGCCGGAGGAAAGGGGTCCCTCAGAGCCTGAGGCTGAGAAGGGCGTGTCCCTCGTGGGGGGCCCACTGGCTGCTCCAGCTGGAAAAGGCTTCAGTTACAAAGGCAGGGTAGCTTTGAGATGGGGGATTTGGGTGCATGAGCGGGAGACAGGTTGTTTTTGACAAACAGCCTGGTCCCCTACTTTTGACACCCCGATACCCTTCCTGCAGGCACCCAGGAAGCCAGGGCTGCGACCCAAGTGTGCCCGTCAGGTACTGGCCCCTGGGGGCCCCCAGGACGCTGTGATTGTTTCTGTTGTCCCCTGCAATCTGTTTGGGGGGACCGAGCACTGACGAAGGCTGCAGCATCCAGGGTTAGAGGGAAGCAAGGTTCTGCTGAACAAAATACCGAAGTACAGTTCATTAAACCACGTCTGCCTGCACAAAACTCTTCCTGGGAAGGGAGAGAGACTCCACCTTGGAGGATACACTGTGAAATTATAATTCATTGATTCGGAAGCCAATCATTTCGTATTTTGACTGCTGGCTTAGGAATATTCATATTTTCCACCGCATTTAAATTTCCCTGTGCCATTAAAATCTCCGAGCTCTATAATTAGGCCTCTCCTGATAGATATGGATGAGGTCTCTGTTCCGGGGAGAGCAAGCAGGAGCCTCTGGGAAGCAGGGCTTTGCGGAGTGGGCTTCCCCTCTAGGCACTGCGCTCATTCTCTCCCCTCCCCAGCGGGAACCCTTCCAGGCTGCCCACCGTCCACAGGGACCCTGACTGGGGGTCTCTGCAAACAGCCTGCACCCACTGCCTGCTGCCCTATCCCCTCCTGTGCTAGGGGGGATTGCGGGGGCACACAGTCTCTGCAATGTTTACTCACTTAAACATAATTTGCATTCCAAAAGCTGTATTCTCGACTCAGATGATATTTATGAAATGAAGTCCTGCTGGTTGCGCAACCAAAACAGATGTGGCTGGCTCCTCCGCGACGTGTATACCAAACCGTGCTCCTGCTCAAAACCAACTAAATAAATAAATAAAGAGGCGTCTTCTCCAGAGGTAAATATTGTTTTATGAAATGAAATATAGCGCCGAAGCCATTCCTGTCTTGTCCTTGTCAACACGGCCCTGGAGCTGGAGTCCTGGAGCCCCGCCTGTTCGAGTCCCACACACTGATGCCTGTGACCAGATGCACTCTGCGCATGGCCAAAGCCACCAAGGCCGCCCGTCCTGGCCCCCGTCTCACCAGTCAGGTTTCTGCTGAGACGGACCGAAATATCGGGTCATGAAGATGGAAAACCAATACAGAATGGGGGAAAATAAAGAATTGCTTAGAATGAATTCTGCACGTAATTACTTGCGTTTTTGCTAACTACTGTATAAACAACACTTTTAACAAGGCAAATTGGAATCTTGAAGACAATTCTGCTTAGGGATATAGCTTCAATTTATTATACGAGGATAACTGAAAACTTTGTTTCTGCTGCGTTGCAGTCAATTTCCACGGCACACACATTTCGAATGTGTGATTAATCATATGAGTGCACCGGTTGCCAATAAATACCAAAACTCTAAAACTCTTAACAACTTCTCATTTTTTGTGGTCATTCCAAATAGCTAAACAGCCTGAGCCTGTCAATGTGCACCAGGATCAATGCTCTGGGGTCTCTGCAGAAGATTGATTTTGCTCTCAGAGGATTTCATTTCGCTCATCAACAAAAATACTTGCCTCCCTAAATAATCTGATCCCAGGCCTGGCTTCAGTGTAGTGTCCTACCTACGGCTGCCATCATTTCCTGCACGGTCAGCCAGCCAGCCAGCCATAAAGGGCTTAGTGTGTGCTAGAATCTCACCACTTCGTGGCCAAAAATAGGACACTTTTGGTCAATGGCCACTACAAAAAAATAAACAAAAAAGAAATAGAGGGAAAAAAATAAGTCAAAATAGCTTAGGTAATTTGAACAATGAAGCATCAGTTTAAAACGAAGAAATTACAGGAGAGAGGCAATAAATGCTATCCTAACTTAAGCCTCTATCATATTAATGTTTTCATTTCTGGGTCTCTATTTTCTTTTTCTAGGTTTTGATCAATCTTCATTTCTTATGCATAGTTTCTGGTGAGCAGCTCAAATGTAGTTTTCAGCATGCCTAGAACTGCTACTGGTTAATAATAGTATATATATACACATATATATACACACACACTAGTATTATAATAATAGTATATACACACACACACACACACATATATGCTATTTGTTTGGTATTTAACCCTGAAGATAAGGCTCCCTAATGGTGGAGGACAAGGATGAAAAAAACACATTGGCATGTCACATGCACCCTGAAGAACAGTGAAGTAACTGGGAAAAAAAAATTAGGTGTTTCTACCTAGTGTCTACCAGGAGCTTAAAGTGGTTGCTTTACCTACTAATTAGCTGGGTCTTTTGCTAAGGGGCCCAAGCCGTTCCTCATTCAACATACAAAGCCCGCTTTGAAAGAAACCTTTCTTCTCAAGGAGGAATTCCTCCCTCCACGGCCCCCGCCCAATGTTGATCAAGCCCCTACCTTCTCATTAAAACAGCTTGCAAAAAGACCTAGAATGCCTACACCTCAGACCAGACTTCATAAACATCAGAGCAGCGCTGAATGCCAAACACCTTTCTAAGGGGGGAAAAAAAAGAATAAGGTGAGATCGCTTCATTCTTCTGCAACCTAAAAATCAACGGAAAGGCTTCTCCCTGCTTCAGGGAGTGCATATGGATTTCTTGCTGACATTCGATTCTCTGAACTGAATGTCACACTCGCTGAGAACAGTTAAAAAAAAATAATAATGCTAGACTGTTATCATTATTAGAAGGGCAAGAAGAATGAAATATCATGATTATCATTAGGAAACCCTGTAAAACATATTTGTACATTATCTTGGGGCAAATACAAGTGTCATGTGTTACCAATTGTTAGGCAAAGAACGTGGTAATATATTGTTCCCCTCCGGCCCTCTGCACAGCTCAGCACAGGGCAGAAATGATGTGCACGGTGTGTGCCAGCATCCAGACCATGCCGGCACGGTGCCTGGGGGGCAGAGGGCTGCCCCAGGACTTGTAACACAAGGAAACAGTTGAACCGCGGGATAGATGCAGTAGCGGCAAAGGAAGGTATTCCGAGGCCAGGCTGGCCACCTAGAAAGGTGGACCAGACCTTCCCTGTGGGAAAGAGTCCCAGGCCCCCTGTTTACCAGGGTTTGGACAGGGCCCAGCAGCCGGGATGCGAGGGCTAGCTCAGCGTGTAGGGATTTGATTTTGCACTCAGGAGGCCTGAGTTTCCCAGGAAGAAACTGATTTGCCTTTTCTCTTCTGAGACATTACATGTCAGAAAAGAGGCTTAGGAGCAAAGTTGGTTTGGAGAAAATCATTCCAAAGACCCTTACTCTATGAACCCTAGGCAAGTCTGCAAATGAAGGGTGTTTTGTCCTGTTTTATTTCTTGTTTGGTATTTTAACATCAAAAGCCTTTCTGAGAATGTCAACAAGGATGGAAATGAATAGATGACCATATGTCACGTCACTGTTGTGGGCTCACAATCCCCCTTCTAGTTCATCCAGCAGCCCTTTGAGGCCCCGGGTTTCCCACTTAGAAACTTTTAGTCCAATAGCCACAACATGAAATCAACCTAAATACCCATCCACAGTAGACAGGATAAAGAAAATGTGATACATATACACCATGAAAAGCTATGCGGTCATAAAAAGAATGAGATGATGTCCTTTGCAGGGACATGAATGGAACTGGAGGCCATTATCCATGGCAAAGTAACACAGGAACAGAAAACCAAACCCCACATGTTCCACTTATAAGTGAGAGCTAAATGATGAGAACATGTGGACACATAGAGGAGAACAACGCACACTGGGGCTTATTGAAGAGTGGGATGTGGGAGGAGGGAGAGGATCAGAGAAAACAACTAATGGATACTAGGCTTAATATCTGGGTGACAAAATAATCTGCACAACAAACCCCCCTTACACAAGCTCACCTATGTAGCAAACCTGCACATGTACCCCTGAACTTAAAATAAAAGTCAAAAATAAAATAAAAGTCAAAAATAAAATAAAAAAATAAAATAGCCAAAAAGAGACAACTTTGGTCCTTGCGTTCTAGAGGGGGCTTTCCAGTCTCTGGCTTCCAGAGATCCCTAATTCCTGGGAGCACCTCTGGAGCTCTCTGCTCCATGTTGAACATCGACTCAACAGCCCCCAGGAAGGAAGGAAGCTCTCCTAGTCCAGGGACCCAGTCAAGGCCCCTCATGAGTCCAAGGTGGGTGTCTACTATTCCCAGTACCCTCTCTGCACCTGGTGGTTGGACAGAGGGTCTGAAGTGGTTAGGAAGCCCCAGGACAGCACTCTTGGTGCAGCCACAGAGAAGGAACAACCTCTGCCTAGGGACAAGAGGACACTGCTTGGAAAATGCATGCCCACAGTCTCTGGGACTCCTGGATGCTGCAGCTGGGACCACCTTCCAAAGGCTCGGCATCTCTCGGATTCGGGTTTGCCTAGAGAAGCAACACTGTCTCTGGGCCATGAAGGAGCTGGACACCTTTGTCTTTGCAGATCAGAGCTCCCCTAAGGCTTCCTGTGTGCTCTGCTCCTGGAGACAGCCTAGGGGACAAGTCACTGGGTGCTTCTGAAGCCAGCCCTCTCTCCCCAGGCAGCCTCCCTCATCCCCTACCTGACTGCGAGAGAAGACGGTCTACTCAGAGAAGCCTGGGCTTGCCGCCTCCTTGTGTGCCGTGCCATTTTGTAAGTAAGCCTCTTTGTCCTCAAAGGACTGATGCACTAATGATAGCATTTCGGGCAACTTGGCTGGAGGCAAGGAAGGTAATTTGGGACAGGAGTCCCAACTCACACCAAGTCTGAGACATCTAAACATAATACAGTCACCTGCTAATGGTTCTATCCCTTACAGGAAACTAGAATCCTAGAATAGTGATAGGAGCCTCTTGCCTAAGCTCCTTGTGGGAAAATCGAGGCCCTGGGTGGGAGAGAAAGCGGGGATGAAAAGCTTACAGGAGGTTCAGACAGAGTCTAGGCCTGGACTCTGATCCCTCCTGGCTGGCATCTTTCCATTTGGCTTTGCACCCTCTGAGTCCCAACCTTGTGTGAAAATCAGCCCTCTGGGTCTGGGTGCCTGATGGTCCAGGGCATGGATGTGAGCTGCTTAAACTCCAGTGCAAAGCTCACCTCTGCCTGTGGCTTTGCGGGCTTCCTTTTGCAGGCGCTGAGCACCAGACTGTCCAAAGTCACTTCTCAGAGTGTGGTTCCACCCTCACACACCTGCCCAGGCCTCCCGAATCACAATCCGCATTTCCACAAGATTGCCGGGTGCTCTGCACGTGTGCTAGAGTGTGGGGAGTGGTGGTCTCAAGTTTCTCTTTTGTCTTCACTCCCAGGACACTTGGAGCCGAGTCTCACATGAGGAGGAATTGGCTCGTCTCAGATCTTTTGATTTTCTCTCTTCTGGTTTTAGCTCTCATTTTTCAAATGGAGTGTTTAATTTCCTGAGCAGTTACAAGCCAGGCAGGTAGGATATGAAGAGGTAGATAGTCAGTTCAGCTGCAGGCAGCCTGCCTGGACGTTGTCTGCCCTGAGCCCCTTCCCAAAGCCATGGGCTCCCATAGCCCTGAACACACTCCCACTGCCCCTGACAAGTCTGAGACATCTAAACATAACGCAGCCACCTGCTAATGGTTCTGTCCTCTATGGGAAACTAGAATCCTAGAATAAGGACAGGAGCCTCTTGCCTAAGCGTCTGGGGGGAAAACTGAGGCCCTGGGTTGGAAAGGGAGACAGGGGGTGAAAGGCTTGTAGGAGGTTCAGGCAGAGTCTAGATCTGGACTCTGATCCCTCCTACCACTCCCCATATAGACCCACACTGACCACCAAGGACCCCCAGTGGTCCCCATGGACTCCCCATAGCCTCACTCCAGACCCCATATTTCCGCAGCCTCCAAAGCTCTTCCACAGACCCCAAGCATGTCCCTCAGCCTCCAGTGGACCCGTAGGCCACCCACTGCACATGGGTGACCCTGAACAAGCTGCTGTCTTTAGGGGAGAAGCCCACTCCCAGCTGGCGCTGTGAGCACCCTCCTTTCTCTTTGCATTTTAGACCCCTTCTCCCCCGACTTGCCCACTCGTTCTGTGTACAATGCTAAGTTGTGAAAAATGCGTGATGACATTAACCTGAGGTGTTATTTATAAATATGTTATAATTTATTAAATTACATGGCACTCGACAACAACTCAGATAAAGAGAAAGCACACGGGAGTGTGAACACAGCACATGCACTATTTTAATAATCCCTTTATCTTAAAATATTGCCTCCTATCCAGCTGTCATGGAGCAGCAGGAGAGTCTGTTAAGCATGGAGACAAGGGGCGTCTCTCCAACAGGCTCCACGGTGAGTTATTAAATGAGCGAGAGGCGCCCACTCATCATTTGATCAACACACGTAAATTATGTATAATGGGTTCCTTCGTGTAAAAAGCTCCTGGAACGTTGAGGAAGACATATCCCACCCGGGGGTCCAGAACAGAGCGTCCCCTCCACCTGCTCCTCTCTGTCCTCTAAAGCAACTTCTGCCCGACTTGAACCCTAAGCTTTCCTCTAGCACCCTCATCATTCTTGACCACACCCGGGGAACCATTGGTACTCTATTTTACTTAATATTTTTATTGAATTTATATTCATTCTTTTTTACTTAAATGGATTTAATTTTTAAAAGAAGTTTTATATTATTACTATGAATAGAAAACTAATAGCACTTACCATAAATATGAAATAACCATTAAAAAGAACTTATAATGGAAACAAACCATGTAATTAAATTTCGGCTCAATATGAAGGCTTGATGAAGCCTGAGTCCTTCTCTTTCTATTAAAAGGGGTGGCCAGCCAATGTCACAGAGACATTCAAGCTGTGCCGGAGCCAAAGACAGTCTTCTTCCCTGACCTCGGGGGGACTGAAAGTGTCCAGGCAGGCCCTAGCTGGACACCACGCTGGCTGGATATCATTAAAATCCCCTCAAGTTTCCATGGCAGGACTGCCCCACATTTTTGGGCCCAAATCCAGATCAATGATCCCATCGCTGTTCTCTTAGGCTTCACAATGCAGGTGGAACAGATGACAGTCCTCCTTCCTGTGTGCTATTGTAGAGGGTATTTCGGAGTGGTGAGGACAGGACCCAGGAGGCTGGGAGCTGAGTCCAGCTCTGTAGTATGACTTTGGACAAGTCACTCCTTCTGTCTCCCATCATCAGAATTCAGGGTGGTTTTTGTTGCTGCTGCTGCTGTTGTTGTTTTGTTTTGTTTTTGTTGTTGTTGTTTTGAGACAAAGTCTCGCTGTGTCGCCCAGGCTGGAATGCAATGGCACAATCTCACCTGCAACCTCCGCCTCCCAGGTTCAAGAGATTCTCCTGCCTCAGGCTCCCGAGTAACTGGGATTACATGCACCTGCCACCAAGCCTGGCTAGTTTTTTTATTTTTAGTAGAGACGGGGTTTCACCATGTTGACCAGGCTTGTCTGTCTCGAATTCCTGACCTCAGGTAATTCACCTGCCTCGGCCTCCCAAAGTGCTGGGATTATGGGCATGAGCCACCCTGCCCAGCTCCAGGGTGGTCCTGATGGCTACAGAGCTTCTCCAAGACCACGCACCTTCTAGTTCTCCAGCCTCCTGTACACACATGAAAACTAAGACATTTTTAAAAGCATCTTACTGGGTATATACTCAAAGGAATATAAGTCACTCTACTATAAAGACACTTGCACATGTATGTTTCCTGCAGCACCTTTCACAATAACAAAGACATGGAACCTACCCACATGCCCATCAATGATAGACTGGATAAATAAAATGTGGTACATATAGACCATGGAATACTATGCAGCCATAAAAAGGAATGAGATTCTGTCCTTCGTAGGGACATGGATGAAGCTGGAAACCATCATCCTCAGCAAACTAATACAGGAACAGAAAACCAAGCACCACATGTTCTCACTTATAAATAGGAGTTGAACGATGAGAACACATGGACACAGGGAGGGAAACACCACACACTGGGGCCTGTCGGGGGACTGGGCGGCAAGGAGAGGGAGAGAATTAGGACAAATAGATAATGCATGTAGGGCTTAAAACCTAGATGACGGGTTGATAGGTGGAGCAAACCACCATGGCACATGTATGTCTAAGTAACATACCTGCACGTTCTGCACATGTATCCTGGAAGTTAAATTTAAACAAACAAACAAACAAAAAACATGTTTCATGCCCCCTGACACAAAGCATACATTGGAAAGAACGACTTAGGACCGCGTTATTTGAGGCTCCTTTCTCAAACTGGAGAAAGGTAATGCTAGATCATCAAAATGCAAAGCTGAATAGAGAAGAAAAAAAATACACCGAGGGGAATCTCTAAACCCTAAAGAAAGCCAAAGCATCTTATTTTCAAAATAGAAGTCCGAGCCATGCAAAATAGAAATATGCGGATGCGAAACCAAGCTCTCCCATCGTACTTAGAACCCATTTTAAACCAGGAGAGAGAATGTCAGATAATCAAAATTCACATGCGAAAACAGCCACGGTTCTTCCTGTTAGCTGCGATTAATACTAGTAGTTAGAGAAAGGCTAAAAAAATGAAGTCATGCATTATTTTTTTTTTCCCCTCATAGGTATGGATTTTATTTGACCTATTGCTTTTAAAATAGAATACCTTCCCAGGCACACTTTACATGATAAAACTCAGAGACAAAAGAGAGAAAATGCAAATCAATTCTACATTACATGTATGTTGCCGCATTTGGCAAAATCAAATGAGATCTTTTCATCTTCTTACTGTAGAACAAAAACAGAGCAATATTATGAAATCTCACAGAGCTTTATTTCTCGGCGTCTTTTGTGTCCAGCCTTTTAAATTCAGGTTTTTCTGCCTTTTTTACTGACAAGCCCACAATTTTCAGAAAAGAAAGCTAGCATTAATTAAGACAGTGCCAGATGTAATTTTCTTGGGAAGTAAATTTCTGCACAACTAAAGGTTACGGAGACCTTTTCACTGTCAAAATTTACTACAGCCTGTGAATGTTAATGTTTCTAATGAAGACATGTTCTCTGTCCCTGAACTTAAAAGTACCCAGAGAAGAAGGCAAAGAGAAAAAAAAAAAAAAAAAAAAAACTCTATTTGACGAATGTATCTGGAGCCTGTGCATTAATGTAGGGAACTCTCGGCTTCTGGTGCACGTTGTAATTATAGTGTTTGGATAGCCTTGTTTTCTAAACAAGGAATATTGCCATAAATTGGCAATTTTGCATGAGGAGTGGGATTGTAGTAGGTTCCTTATGTTACAAATGAGCTCCTAGTATAGTAAGCATTCGCCCCATTAGGCTTAAAGATGTTCACCTTCTGACTCTGGGACAGGTGGGGAGGGAAGCTGGCGGGAGACCCACGTCTTCCAAGACTGGCCACCAGCATTGGCATGGGAGGACCCTGGGTTTCCTGTTCTCTGACCTCTCAACGTCTGTGCTCAGAAGGCTTTTGCAGGCTGCCTTGGTGTCTGAAGACACAAAATATTTTTTCTTTTCTTTTTTTTTTTTTTTTCTGGCCAGTCTTTTAATTTTGTTTTGGAGGCTTGAACGCCAATTACATCAGCATTTTCTATCTAACTCCCAGGGAGAAGACCGTGTGGATGGAGAGGAAGCAGGGCCTTCCACCTCTCCCTGGGGAGCATGGCGGTGCTCTTGCTAGAGGTTCCTGGAGTAAGACATTGACAGGACCCAGTTTCGCGACTTCTTGATTTTTTCTTTTCTTTTTTTTTTTTTTTTTTTTTTGAGACGGAGTCTCGCTCTGTCGCCCAGGCTGGAGTGCAGTGGCCGGATCTCAGCTCACTGCAAGCTCCGCCTCCTGGGTTCACGCCATTCTCCGGCCTCAGCCTCCCGAGTAGCTGGGACTACAGGCGCCCGCCACCTCGCCCGGCTAGTTTTTTGTATTTTTAGTAGAGACGGGGTGTCACCGTGTTAGCCAGGATGGTCTCGATCTCCTGACCTCGTGATCCGCCCGTCTCGGCCTCCCAAAGTGCTGGGATTACAGGCTTGAGCCACCGCGCCCGGCCGATTTTTTCTTCTTTAGTAAGTTGAGGAAGGAGGTACTATGACCCTATTTGGGATTAAAAGACAATCATTTTGTTCACCTAATAATGCTTTTCCAGGAATCTCTTTTAAGGAAACAATCCATAATGACCACAAAGATGTGCACACAAAGATGTCCTCCTTATACAAAAATGGCAATGACAAGTAGAAGAATAAAAGACTGAATGTTCAACAATGTGGAAATGATGAAATAAACTATGATACACTCATAAAATGGAATATTACACAAGCATCAGCCTTTTTGATTAAGTAGATACTTCAGTCAAACAGAAAGTATTTATATCCTATAACATGTAAAAAGCAAGATACAATTTTGTGATCTTAACTTTGTTAAAAGAAAAAGAAATGCCTGATTTGTGCAATAAACTATATGATTACTGCTCCAAAGGTGAATTTGGGGATGCTGTATCCTGTGCAAGAAGAAATCACGAGGATTCAACCATCCACATAACTCATATAAAAAAAATAAGTTTACAAATAAAAAACAAAAGCTAACAATTACAATGAAGTAGCACAGATTCTGCCCCCTCGTCCACTGCGGTGGACAGAATCTATGTCTCAGAGTGGGACTGAGGTGGAGGCGTCACTGAAAAGCTTCCTCAGTCTCAACTTGGGGCCGGGCACACTGGCTCACACCTGTAATCCCAGCACTTTGGGAGTTCGAGGTGGGCGGATCACTTGAGCCCAAGGGTTTGAGACCAGCCTGAGAAACAAAGTGAGACCTTGTGTTACTACAAAAAAAAAAAAAAATTAGCCAAGCATGGTGGCATGTGGCTGTAGTCCCAACTACTCAGGAGGCTGAGATGAGTGGATCGCTTGAGCCTGGAAGGTGATGGTTGCATTGAGCTATGATGGCACTACTGCACTCTAGCTTGAGTGACAGAGCAAGACCCTGTGTCAAACAACAACAACAAAAACATTGAGCTGGCAGATCCTGGGAGACTATTCAGTGGTCATTTTGCCTCTTGGTGATTTTCCCTTTGTGCATGGCTTTGGGCTCTACCTGCCTGGGAGGATAGCACACGTCCCTGTCCCCCACTCCTGTGCCCGCCCTGCCCCTGGCATGCTCCTGCGTGCTCATCCTACAGAGCCTCTCCTCTCAGTCTTACCTCTTTGCCCTCCTCCAACCAACTGGGGTGATTCTCTCAACTGACTCCCTTGGAATTGCCCCAGACTCTTCCAATCACATCTCTGCAGGGCATCTGGAGACCGGGCAGCCAGCAGATGTCTGTGGAGTGTCTGTATCATCATCTGAAAGGGTGCCCTCATTCAGAGGGTGACTGAGGAACAGAGGAAAGCCCACAGCAGACGAGCGAGCTTACAGCCGTGGAAGGGAGTGGAGGAGAGTAGGGCAGGAGAACAAGGAGAACATATGCAATGCGTTACCTCCAAACACCTCTGTCCCATCTGCCTTCGGGACTCCCAGCCTGACTCTAGGAAAGGAAGAAGAGCAGGAGGAGAAGTAAAACCCTGGATAAATCCAGTCTGGCCCAGGATTCACACTTTTCCAGTGGACCACGGTTCTCTGACTACGGTGAGTGCTGTCCCCAGACCGGCAGCATCGTTGTCACCTAGGACCTTGGTAAACATGCAGATTCTCAGGCCTCACCCCAGACCTCCTCACTCAGGAACTCTGGGGGGCTGGGGCGCAGCCCTCCAGCTGCTGCCGAGGAACACAGAGGTGTAGGAGTCACAGTGCTAGAGAGACAGTGGGATCCAACGTATGTCCAGTGGCCTTTGCTCTTGAACTGAGCTAGAGTTAGAAGGAGGCGCATGAGTTTGAGTTGTTTAAATGATGGTAAATGCGCCAGGCACAGTGGCTCATGGCTGTAATCCCAGCACTTTGGGAGGCTGAGTGGGCAAATCACCTGAGGTCAGGAGTTCGACACCAGCCTGGCCAACATGGTGAAACCCCGGCTCTACTGAAAATACGAAAATTAGCCAGGCATGGTGGTGTGCACCTGTAATCCCAGCTACTCGGAAGGCTGAGGCAGGAGAATCACTTGAACCTGGAAGGCAGAGGATGCGATGAGCTGAGATAGTGCCACTGCACTCCAGCCTGGGTGACAGAGTAAGACTCTCTCAAAAAAAAAAAAGACAAAAGAAGAAATGATGGTAAATGAGTGACTGATGGGTTGATGTGTTCTGAATTGACTGACGATCCAACAGTCTGTGTCGCTGCAGACACAGGGTGATGCGGTCTCTCAGGCTGTATGGAGACGGTGTATGCATCACTCTTCTTCTGTGCTCTGTGAGGTTTCCCTGAGTGTGCCCGGTCAGTGCCCTGTCCCACTGCCATTTACCTGGTGAGTTGAAGTGACTGTCCCCTACCTGGGCCACGTGAAAACCATGCCTTTCCATCATGCTCAGATTACTAAGCAAACCACCAAAGTGCCCAGGTCTACAAAGGCCACACACAGTCAGCCACATGCATCTGGGGGTCACCTGAACAGTCGAGGACAGCAGCAAGGAAGACCTGTCAAAATGACAACTGGCCACACTCCACCTCCACTGTCCAGGAAGGATTTGTAACTTTAGAGCTCACATAGGTGAAGGGAAGAGCAAGAGCGAATTTGAGACCTGGATTACATGATTTGAATCCCAGGGTTGACCCAGAGGTGTCCACATTCCCCGGCTGCTAAAAATAAGACACACCTGATGACTTTCACCAGTGCACCGTCCCCAGGCTCCTGTAGGGATTGCAGCACAGGACGGATTCCTGCAGGCTACCCCAGATAGGGCATTTGGACTTTAGGGCTGGCTGTCAACATTAGAGGGGCAGTGATAACGGAACAGCAAACCTACCTGTACACCTATTATTTTTCTCCTTTTGTGTGTTTACAAAAGTATGAGTTTCATACCCAGCACCCCCACCCCGAGTGCTCTCCATCTCTATTATGCAAAATAAGTCTTTTATTTCCCCCTTCCTCCTTGCCCCCTTTCCTCCTCCCCTCCTTCCCTCTCTTCCCTCCTGCCTTTTCTCTCTCTGCCTCCCAGCCCTAGTAGAGTGACTGAGACATGTGAGTAGGTAAATCACAGCCTGGCTGAGCCGTATGTGGAGATCCAAGGTTGCCAAAGTGCTGATAAGCTCTCTGCAGGTCACAGTCTCAACTTCTCCCACCTGTTATTTCCCGCAAATGCTCATTCTCTCAACAGGCTTGTAGCATAGGTCTAAGGGAATCTCTGTAACTCACACATTTTCTTTGCAAACGGTCATTGAATGCCCCTCTGCCAGCTCTGAACTCGGAGGGTCACAAATACTGATGAGATAGGGCCTGGCCCTCCAGTGTGGACCAGCACCAACCATGGAAGCCACCTTGTAGGAATCACCTAGAGGGGCCAATGAGATCCCCAAGGGGCAGGGTGCTCCTGCTCCCAGGGCCTTGGGGAAAATTCACTTTCTAGAAGACATCTCACAGAACAGGAGGCTATGAGAGTCCTCAGGGCGATGAGGGGAAAGTGATTTATCTCATCACAGCATCTTCTGATCAGCCCTGTCTCACCTGGCAGGTGCAAAGAGCTTGGAGTGGAGGCACAGTGGGATGCCGGGGGTAGAAATGTGGCTTCAGCTCAAAGCTCCGAGAAGAGGGTGGCACGCGAGTCATGAAATATAGGTGGAGAAGGTCACTGAAATGGAAAATTTCTCTACATCCGTGGAAAGGGCAGACTCGGAGAAGCTGGGAAAATGACATCAGTGAATTCGCCTCAGGATACGAAAATGCATGTGCCTGTACTCAGGAACTGCCCAGACCTCCAGGGCGTGATCTGCAGCAGGTGTCCCGGACCTGGAGAGGGTGATCTGCTGTGAACGCCCCGACCTGCAGAGGGTGATCGGCCAGAGGGTGATCTGCCAGAGGGTGATTGGCTGTGAATGCCCCAGACCTGCAGAGGGTGATCTAGGGTGAATGCCCCAGATCTGTAGAAGGTGATCTTCGGTGGGTGCCCCGGATGTGCAAAGGGTGATCTGCAGTGAACGCCCCAGACCTCCAGAGGGTGATCTGCGGTGGGCGTCCCGGATCTGCAGAGGGTGATCTGTGGTGGGCGTCCTGGATCTGCAGAGGGTGATCTGTGGTGGGCACCCCGGACCTGCAGAGGGTGATCTGTGGTGGGCACCCCGGACCTCCAGAGGGTAATCTGTGGTAGGTGTCCTGGACCTCCAGAGGTGATCTGCGGTGGGCGCCCCGGACCTCCAGAGGGTGATCTGTGGCGTGTACCCCAGATCATCAGAGGGTGATCTGCGGTGGGTGTCCCGGACCTCCAGAGGGTGATCTGTGGCGTGTACCCCGGATCATCGGAGGGTGATCTGCGGTAGGTGTCCTGGACCTCCAGAGGGTGATCTGTGGTGTGTACCCCGGATCATCAGAGGGTGATCTGCGGTGGGTGCCATACTAAAATCTAGCCAGGCACTAATGGTGTCTTTTCCCTTGGTCTCACCCTTATTCCGGCAAGGATAAAGGGCCCCTTCCAATCATCTGGAAGACCCAAAGAGGCCCCACAAGGAGAAAGCCTCCCACTGGCCCCATGAAATAAGGGATGTCCTTCCTTCCATTCAGAATTGTAGTTTCTCATCCTGAGAGTTGAAGGAGAGGGCATAAGAAGACACTATCCTTCCCAGAGGCCAAGGATTCCAGGTTAACAATGAGGCCAACAGTTATTTTATACCATACACATACTTTTGAAATTATAATGCAGCTTTGCCAATTCTCGTTGAGCTTGGGGACCACTGTGACCCTTAGCTTATTTTCTGCCCAGCTTCCCTCAGGCTATCACAGGCTCTTGTCTGATAGAAAAACTGGTAGAACTCTCTAGTTCTTTTTCCCCAGTCACCATAGCCATTCCAGCAAACATGACCAAACCACTCCAGAAAGACATAGGCTGAGCCTTGCGGTAGGTGGGGCTGGAAAGGGTGTGGACACGAGAACCATTTCCATTTCAGATACTGAGGCTGAGGTCTACAGATCCTAAATGCCACACCCAACGCACAGAGCTATACCCAAAAGATCAAATCCTGGAGCTCAGGCCTAGCCTGCTCCAGCAAGCAAGCTCTTCACCCTGTTCCACTCACTCACCAGCCCAGTTTAAGTTCCTCCTCCTGCAGGAAGCCCTCCTGATTGACTCCAGCCTGCTTCACACTCCTCTGTCACATACGTGGTACCTCTCTGAGTTTGGTCACTCTCTGGCAGCCTTGGACCTGTGATGTGACAGGTGCTCTCTTTCCCCTTGTTCCCCCATCTGGGCACACAATGGCAGGAGATGCTCAGAACCCATTTGCCAACAGAATGCACTGCCTGCTGAAAGAGCTCCAAATTCTCAGTCTTCAGCCTGGGCAATCTACAAGGGCTGTGGTGGGTCCCAGGGGAGATTAACTTATGATCTCTGGGCTCCTAGGAGCCTTTGGAGGGAGGCCTGTGGACTGCGATGCTGGCTGAAGAAGAGAGAGAACCAGTCCCGGAATGAGAAGGGGACAGGAGAGGGGCTGTGATGGGAAAGCTAAAATATACTGCCTTGGATTTTCATGCTAGCAAAACCCTGGCTTGCCCCACAGCACCAACACATGGCTGAGGGAGAGCAGAAAGAGAAATTCATACGCAGCTGCTGGACACTGAAGATTCTTGGCATCTATGAATAACCAAGACTTCCACGGCTGCCCCAGTGAGTGGCAAGGGATGTGGCCAACTGCCAGGAGTGCTGCGGCCAGGGCAGCCGGCAAGTCCATGCCCACCAGTCACAACCCTGCAGCTACAGCTCATCACACCCCCAAACCCAAAATGGTCAGTATTTTTTGTTTGTTTTTTTTTTTCATTTTTCAGGAGAAATTGCATATCTCACTCTTTATATAGGCTATTCCAATTAAAAATTTTATATCATTGAAAACAATTTCAACACTCAACAGACCAAGTGAAACCTTTTAATGGGCCAGGTGAGGCCTGAGGCCCTTCCGTTGATGGCCTCTGATTGGAGCTCAGTCCTTCCCCCTTTGCTTGGTCTCAGAGGAAAGGACAGGGCTGGGGACACCGCTGGCAGCTGCCAGGGGCTTCCCTTTTTGGGAGTCCTGGTCAGGTGGCACTTCTCTTTGGGAGTGCTGCCCCATATCCGTGACAGTGTCCCCTCCAGGCCCCAGGCCTCCTGTCCTTGGTCCTCCCTCCCCTGCTGTTGTCAAGCACAAGCTCAGCCCGTGCGCGGGGTCCTGAGTCCCTGTGCCTATCTCCCCAGGCACTTCCCACTGTTTCTGTTCATCCAGCTCTGTCCCCAGCAGGATGCTGCTGCCCGCCTGCCTGACAACTGTCAGCCCGAGGTGTGGACACCTTCTCCTTGGTGGCTTCCCCTTTTTCATTAGGTTTGACAATGCGTTTTTCTGAGATTAATAGTACAGGGGGAGCCAGGATATGAGGCTTTTAGTGGTGACAAACTGCCAGGCCCAGGTGGCTCTGGAAGTGGTGCAGCAGGAAGAGGCCAACACAGCCCCCCATGGGGCTGGAGGAGAAGGAGTGAGGGCTGCTATGTCCATCAGAGCCTGGATCTGGCTGGACCGGGGCAGTCCCTGCTCCTCATCCTTACCCTTTCCCATGCAGCAAAGTCAGTCCTGCTCAACCCCGGCACTGCTTGCTTCATCTCAGAGGAAAGCACAGGGCTGGGGACACAGCCTGTCCCCAGTAGCAGAGACCCCACCCCCCGCACACACAGTCTCAACACACCTGTGAGTGTCTGTCGTGGGCTGCTGCTAGGCCCTGGTGCTCATCAGAGCGTAGGAAGAGGCCATGAAGGCCAGGCTCCCCCTGCTCAGGCACTTCTGTTCTCAGCCCTGTTAGTCCTGTCCTCCTGGTTCCTTCGTCTTCCACCAGCCCAACCTGGGAATCTCCAGAGAGAGAGGAGGGCTTGAAAACCCAAGGAAGCAAGAGTGCACACCCATCTGGACACTTCCGTGACACCCATCCCTACTATCTACCTTCTGTCACCACCACCCAGTACCGAGAACAGCAAACCACACCTTTCTTATTGTGTGGGAAGAAAGGGCCTTGGGGTATAATCCAGGAAATTCAAGGGAAAGATGCACATCTATTAATTCTCGAAAATGTTTTTTCAAGATATAACACTCTCTTCACATACAAACACATATGCACACATGCATAGACACATACAAGTATATATACACACACACACACGCATGCTCAGAAACACAAGCATAGCCTCGCATATGCATATATATGCACCTGCTTACACAGGCTCAAAAGCGCATGTGAACTCAGAGGTGTACTTCTACGTGCACAAGCCAGACATGCACACTTACTCACACACACACACACACACACACACACACACACACACACCCCTGCTCTTTCCCTGGGAACCGCCTCTGGCCCTAGCTCAGGTTCAGCTTGAATCTCTAGGCTGGAGGGGCCTATAGAGATGTGATTCAGGTCCCACCTTGGATCAATGAGCAAGCTGCAGCCCAGAGAGGTGGCGTTTTCCCAGGGCCACACAGCTTTTCAGGACGTGAGCTGAGGCTGAAACCCTGACATAGCTACTCCAACCCAGGGTCTTTGTCCAGATGAACTAATTCCTTAGACTTTTTGGATAAAAATACCTCGCAGTTTATATTACTTCTTTTAACTTTCCTGATTCATTTGGGAGGTCACCGTCATTATGACGACTGAACCTGTTTTCTGGATTGGCCTAGACGGGAGAAATGTTTCACCCAAACATGGAGCTGGTAATCCAGGCAGGGCTTGTCTCCAGACTCCTGGCTGCAAGGCTGAATCACTTGGGTCCACTCAGCAGCCTTCACCTCTCCTAAGCGACTGAATCATCACCTGATCCAATAGAAGCCCTTTCTCTGCCCTCAGCCCTCAGCTCTGTTGGACCATGGGAAGAATGGAGCTGATGGTAAATATTTTTTGATGACATGTAAAAATGGTGTGACCTTGGGCAGGTCACTTCAGCTACCTAGGCATTCATTTACCAAGCTACAAAATACAGGGAGAGTGGCAATAGCTATCTTTCAGTGTTGTTTGAATAACTAAACTCATAAATATACACATATTTTTAGATGGCAGGGCATTGTACCAAAATGTGAGAAAATTTTATTGAGAACCGCTTTAAAGAGCTTAGGACAATGATGGCACAGATGGGGCTCTTTCTCCATGGAATCTCTCATTCTGTCGTTTGTCTGCTATGGCTAGGCCACAACTGTCAAAGTCAGGTGACTGAATGCAAAAAGATATTTACAATGACTGAAACCAACAAGAGACTAATATCAGGACTAGAGGACCTCCTGCAAAACAAACAGAAAGACAGCAGTCTAATATAAATATGAGGGAAACGTATGAACAAGCAGTTCTCAGAAGGGAAAACCCAAAAAGTTTAGAAGCATGTGAAGAAGTGTTCAAAATCGTTAGTAATCAGAAAAACACAATCTTTTTATTTTTATTTTTATTTTTTTGAGACGGAGTCTCACTGTCGCCCAGGCTGGAGAGCAGTGGTGCGATCTTGGCTCACTGCAAGCTCTGCCTCCCAGGTTCACGTCATTCTCCTGCCTCAGCCTCCTGAGTAGCTGGGACTCCAGGCGCCCACCACCACGCCCAGCTACTTTTTTTGTATTTTTAGTAGAGACGGGGTTTCACTGTGTTAGCCAGGATGGTCTGGATCTCCTGACCTCATGATCCACCCTTCTTGACCTCTCAGAGTGCTGGGATTACAGGCGTGAGCCACTGCACCCAGCCAGAAAAGCGTAATTTTAACGGATGAGCTGTTACTTGGCAACTATTAGGCAAAATTAGTAAGAGGCAATGCTAAGTAAATAGCAGAGACATGAGGGCGGAGGGGCCTGGGGCACTGATGATGGGAGAATGGACTCTGAAGCCCTGCAAAGGGGCCGCCTCTAATATTTCTTGGAGATTCAAACCCTGAATTCATACGTTCCAGCTCTCTTTTGCTGCATAGCAAGCCACCGTATACTCAGTGGCTTTAAAAAGTCAATTATTATTCTGCTCATTATCTTCAAATTGGGCAGTGCTTAATAGGGAAAGCTCATTGCTGCTCCTTGTGGCCAGGGTAGCTCAGAGGCTTGGGGTAACTTGATAGATGGTGGCTGGAACCACCAGAAACTCACTCCCATGCCTGATGCTTGCTGGCCATCAGCTAGCATCCTAGTTGAGGCTGTTGACCGAGATTCTTCCAGGTGACTTCATCTTCACCACTCAGCATGGTGGCTGGGTCCCAAGAGTGAGGGGCCCCACGGATCAAGAAAAAGGTGCATGATATTTCAATGACCTAACCTCAGCATTATGTAGTACCGTTTCAACTGGCTCCAACCCAGGATCAAGAAAAGAGAATGAGAACCTCACCTCTCAATGAAGTATCAACCTCACATTGTAGAAAGTGTGTGAGGATGGGATAGGTATGGTCACCATTTTTAGAAAATGCTGTCTTCTACATCCTATTACCCAGGATCTCTGCCCCTGGGTTTCTACCTCAAAGGGATTCTCATTCAGGTCCACAGGATATTTATGGCCATGTTACTGCAGCATTGATTTTGGTAGTAGAAAGTTGGAAGTGAGCAGATGTCCACCACTGAGAGATTAGAGAGTTGAGACATGATACACAAAACAGTATTATGCTGACACAAGAGTGTTAGCTCAGGTTGGTGTGGTGGCTGACACTTGTAATCCCAGAACTTTGGGAGGACAAGGCAGGCAGATCACTTGAGGCCAGGAGTTCCAGACCAGCCTGACCAACATGGTGAAACCCCATCTCTACCAAATACACAAAAATTAGCTGGACATCATGGTGCGTGCCTTAATCCCAGCCACTTGGGAGGCTGAGACAGGAGAATAGCTTGAACCCAGTTGCAATGAACTAAGATCATGCCACTGCACTGCAACCTGGATGATAGAACAAGTCTCTGTTTCAAAAAAAAGAAGAAAGAAAGTGTTAGCTCATGGCAATGTTAATGGCTTATTAAAAGAGATAGATAGATCAACTGATCAATAGATTAATCAATCGATAGCTAGATATAGATAAAGACATGTAGATATCATACACATCTGATTTTAATAGGTCAATAGTTAACACCATAAGATGTATAGTGCAACATCATTTGTATAAAGACACTTATACACAAAATAAAAAGTCATCTTTTCCAAGAACATTTACAAAAGAAATGAATAGTTTCAACACATTACAAATGGCATCTCATGTTTGAAGACAAGACATGGGAATGGAGAAGGAAAAGACAAAAGAAGACATACTTTTCAAAAAGAAGAGGAAGAACCAAGAAATGGACTCACTCATGCATTCATTCAATTTTTAAAACAGTACAGTTGCACCTGCTCATCCACGGTTTCATTCTCCACGGTGGCCGTTACCTGTGGTCAATCTTGGTCCAAAAATACTAAATAGAAAGTTTCAGGCCAGGCATGGTGGCTCCTGCCTGTAATTCTACACTTTGGGAGGCCGAGGCAGGTGGGTCACCTGAGGTCAGGAGTTTGAGACCAGCCTGGCCAACATGGTGAAAGCCCGTCTCTACTAAAAAATAAAAAAAATTAGCCAGGCGTGGTGACGGGCACCTGTAATCCCAGCTACTTCGGGGGCTGAGGTAGGAGAATCGCTTGAAACAGGGAAGCAGAGGTTGCAGTGAGCTGAGATGGTGCCATTGCACGCACTCGAGTGCAGGCAACAAGAGCAAAACTCTGTCTCAAAAAAAAAGTTTCAGAAACAAACCATCCATAAGTGTTAAGTTGCTGGGAGTTCAGCACAGTGTGATGAAATCTCACACCGCCGGCTCTGCCCATGGAGGATGGACGTCATCCCCTTGTCCTGCATATCCATGCTGTAGGTGCTGCCCACCACTAGTCACTCAGTGGCTGTCTCAGTTGTCAGACTGACAGTCGTGGAATCTCATCACGTAGGCCTTTTATCATCCCATGTCATCACAAGAAGGCTGAGTACAGTACAGTAAGTTATTTAGAGAGCGAAATAGCATGCGCAAGACTGTGATAGCAGTGTATTGTCTAATTGTCCTATTTCATTCTTTCTTTTTCCCAACAAATGGCACTTGAATAACTTTGAGACGGAGTTTTTCTCTTGTCGCCTAGGCTGAAGTGCAATTGCGCAATCTCGGCTCACTGCAACCTCTGCCTCATGGGTTCAAGTGATCCTCCTGCCTCAGCCATCCAAGTAGCTGGGATTACAGACGTGAGCCACCATGCCCAGCTAATTTTTGTATTTTTAGTAGAGACGGAGTTTCACCATGTTGGCCAGGCTGGTCTCAAACTCCTGACCTCAGATGATCCACCCACCTCAGCCTCCCAAAGTGCTGGGATTACAGGCGTGAGCCACCATGCTCAGCGTGCCCTATTTCATTTTTAGTTATTGTTGTTCATCTCTTACTATGCCTAATTTATAAATTAAACTTTGTCATAGATATGTATGTATAGGAGAAAACACAGGGTAGGTAGGGTATGGAACTCTCTGTGGTTTCAGGCATCTGCTGAGGGTCTGGGAACATCTCTTTCATGAATAAGTAAGGACTAGTATAATAGGGAAAAAAAGTTTTTCAACAAAATAAGATGGACGACAGACTTAAACATTCAAGCTAAATCGTAAAGCTTTAAGAAGAAAACAGAATCTCCTTGTGAACTAATGGCAGGCACAAGATTTTGGACAGGGGCATAGCACGCAGTGATCATTAAAAAAAAAAAAAAAAAAAAAAAAAAGCATGATAGGCCAGGTGTGGTGGCTCACGCCTATAATCCCAGCACTTGAGAGGCTGAGGCAGGCGGACCACCTGAGGTCAGGAGTTTGAGACCAGCGTGACCAACATGGCGAAATCTTATCTGTACCAAAAATACAAAAATTAGCAAGGCATAATGGCGCACACCTGTAACCCCAACTACTTGGGAGGCTGAGACCCGAAAATTGCTAGCTTGAACCCAGGAGGTGGAGGTTGCAGTGAGCAGAAATTGTGCCATTGTACTGCAGCCTGGGTGACAAGAGCAAAACTCGTCTCAAAAAAAAAAAAATAAAGAAAAGCATGATGATTTACACTTTGTCAAAATTATAAAATGCTGCTCCTCAAAAGAGGCCGCTATGAAAATAAAAGACAAGTCACAGACTGGGAAAAATAAAAGTAAAACATGGCTCACAAAGTACTACTATGGAGGACATATAAAAGATCCCACAATTCAATAATAAAAGGACAAATAATCCAATTAAAGAAATGAAAGAAAAATATTTTTAAAAAACACTTCACAAAAGAAGATAAAGGGATTGCCAACAAGTATCAGAAACGACACTCAACATCATTAGCTAATAGTGAAATGTGTATTAAAACTGCAATGGGACTCCCCTTATCACCTGGCGAAATGCCTAGTATTCAGTCCAACAACACCTAATATGGGCAAATATGTGGGGCCGCTGAGAGCCTTCCTATATTGTTGGTGGGAAGATAAAATAGTACATTCATTTTGGGAAAACTCTTGGCATTTTCTTATAAAACTAAAAGCATACCTAGCCAGTGACATGACAATTCCCCTCTTAAGTATTAATTAGGAAGAAATGAAAACGTTAAGATCACATCAAGACTTGTACCTAAATGCTCACATCAGTTTTATTCAAATGGGGCAAATGGCCTAAAGAAAATGGATAAAGAAATTTCTGGCATATTTGTATAATGGAATACTTCTCAGCAGCAAAAAAGAACAAACTATTGATACCTACAGCACACAAACGAAGCTTGAAAACTTTATGCTGAGTAAAAGAAGCCCTACCCAAAAGATTGTATGATCTATGATTCTATATAGGTGAAGATTCAAAGCAGGCAGAACTAATCTATGATGGAAAAAACTGGAGTAGTGGGTGCCTCTGTGGAGTGGGGTGGAGGACGCGTCAGAAAGGGGCTTCAGGGAACTTTCTAGAAGATACTGTTCTACATCTTGATAGAGGTTAGGGTTGTAATGGTGTTCACATTGTCAACACTCCATAATTAGTGCACTTAATTTTTGTGTATTCATTTTTATGTAAACTTTACAACAAAAGAGAAAAGGCACTAAAAACAAATATTGTAGTAAATACCCAAGTCTTCGCAGGGAAGTGTATTGATAGCTGCAATTTACCTTGAAATGCATCTGAAAAGTAGATTCATCAACTTATACAAGTTTAGATCAATGGATAGATATATGATTTTTTTTTTTTTTTTTGAGACAGAGTTTCACTCTTGTTGCCCAAGTTGGAGTCCAATGGCACGATCTCAGCTCACTGCAACCTCTGCCTCCTGGGTTCAAACAATTCTCGTGCCTTAGCCTCCCGAGTAGCTGGGATTACAGGCGCCTGCCACACCTGTAATCCTAGCACTTTGGGAGGCTGAGATGGCTGAGTCACCTGAGATCAGGAGTTCAAGACCAGGCTGGACAACATGGTGAAACCCTGTCTCTACTAAAAATGATATTTTTTAACTATAATAATGTGCTAAGGTAGGATCTAGGTGGGTATACAGGTGATCACTGTAAATGTCTTCCAACTTTACTGTGTAAAATTTAAAGTGGGGGAAGAGTTAAAAATAAAAACAACAGAGATCAGACAGAATGTAAATTAGTGCAGCCACTGTGAAAAGCAGTTTGCAGATTTCTCAAAGAACTAAGAATTGAACTACCATTCAACCCAGCAATCACACTACCAGGTGTAGATCCAAAGGAAAATAAATCATTCTACCAAAAATGCACCCATGTCTTCATCACAGCGCTATTCACAATAGCAAAAACATGGAATCAACCCAGGCGCCTATCAACTGCAGATCAGATAAAGAAATGTGCTGTATATACACCATGGAACACTCCACAGCCACAATAAAAGAGTAAATTCATGTCCTTTGCAGCAACATGGATGCAGCAGGAAGCCATTATGCTAAGCAAACTAATGCAGAAACAGAAAACCAAATACAGCATGTTCTCACTTAGAAGTGGGAGCTAAACGTTGGGTACACATGGACATAAAGATGGGAACAATAGACACTGGGGACTATAAGGCAGGGGAGGGAGGAAGAGGGGCAAGGGCCAAAAACCTGCCTATTGGGCACTATGCTCACTACCTGAGTGATAGGATCAAGCATATCCCAAACCTCAGCATCCCGCAGTATACCTGTGTAACAGACCTGCATATGGACCCTGTGATTCTAAAATAAAAGCTGTAAAATAAATAAATAAACAAATAAATAAATAAATAAAAACAGAGGGCCTAGAATTGACACATCATAATAAAGTGTCTTGAACCAAGGAATATAATTAACTAGGTCCTCTGCCTCTAAGGTACAACAAGAAAAATTCAAGAAGCTAAAAGATCATGTGTGTTGAGCTGAACTACCAGATACTTGACAGTGGCAATCCTGGGTCCCCTGGTGCTGGAGAGAAGCCCTGGCACACCAAGATGCCCATAGTCATGCCAGGATCCCGACCTGGCCCTATAGACTGGGTATAAACCTTATCTGTCCACCTGAAAGGGTCCCATTGCCCAAAGGTGCGCAAGTCTCCACTGCGTCCTGAAAGCCAGAGGTGAACCCTTGCAAAGAACTGGGGAGCAGTGGCTCGCAGGGGAGCAACAGAGAGAGCATAGGTTGCAACCCCAAGAGTGAACCCCTGAGAACTTCCATCACGCATGGTCTTCTAAGATAAGCTGCATGTCCAGTCAAGCCAGGCCAGGGACACTGCTCTGAGCTCCCAAAGCATTTGCTTCCTACACCCTCAAGCTACTTGCAAGACATATTTATTAAATGCCAGGGAGTGAATGTTCACATCTCTCCAAAATTCATGTGTTGAAACCCATGTGATGGTGTTAGGAAGTGGGCGGGGTGGGGGAGGTGATCAGGTCATGAGGGTGGCGTGCTCATGAATGGGATTCCTGTCTTTACAAGTGATGGAAGAAACCACTGTTGTTTTCTTCCACAATCTGAGGACACATAGAAGTCACCTTCTATGAACCAAGAAGCGGGCCCTCCCCAGACACGAGGTCTGCCAGCACCTTGATCTTGAACTTCTAGCCTTCAACTGGGGAAGCTACAAGTTTCTGTTGTTTAAAAGCCGTCCAGTGTGTGCCATTTTGTTATAGCAGCCCAGAAGACTAAGACGCAAGCCCAGAAGCAACTGGAGGACAGGAATAGTGGCTGACTCCCCTGTGCTTTGGTCAGAACTGCTCAGGAAACATTCAGGGAATGAATGAATGAATGCCTGACTCTCTGCAAAAATGGTTCAGGGGCAATGGGATTCTCTTGGCCTGAGTACTGGGAAGTGCTTAGAACAGAACTCAAGAGGGTTTTTAAAGCTTTATGGTATCATCTAGAAGATTTCTTCATTTGACCTTTTCCTACTGAAAATGCTTTCTCATTTTACTGAGTATTTTCTAAGGGCCATCAACTAGATGGTAGAAGGAGCTCTAGAAAACTCCATCCTCTTGGAGATATTTTTTATTCTCCTTTTATAATTGGGAAGGCTGAGCTGTGGCATGTCTGCAGCTTTCACAAGTTTCACAAGGATGGTAGTGGCAGAACCACAAAGTGTGGTAACAGCAAACATCAGCGTACATGGACTTCCGAGTAAGTAGGACTGGGGTGTAGGTGGCATCTCGCTTACCAGCTGCCCAATCTTATCTCTTTGAGCCTCAGCTGACTCATGCTGCCTGCCTCAAAGGCTTGCTGTGAAGATTAAATGAGATAATATATGTAAATCATCCCAGGGAGAGTCAGACACCCATGACTCCAACCTCCACCGCCCCCCACTTTTTTTTAAGAGTGAGATAGAGTCTCCCCCTATTGCCCAGGCTAGAGTGCAGTGGTGCCATGTCGGCTCACTGCAGCCTCTGTCTCCCAGGTTCTAGCGATTCTCCTGCCTCAGTCTCCCGAGTAGCTGGGATTACAGGCACCTGCCACCATGCCCAGCTAATTTTTGTATTTTTAGTAGAGATGGGGTTTCACCATGTTGGCCGAGCTGGTCTTGAACTCTTGACCTCAGGTGATCTGCCCACCTTGGCCTCTCAAAGTGCTGGGATTACAGGCATGAGCCGCCATGCCTGGCCCAACACCTTCTAAGAGCTCTGAAAATTCTCATATCCAGGAAATGTTGCTGGCATTAGACCGTCTTACCCAGCGAGAATTTGGCCAACTGATCCTCAGCTCAGATTTAAGGGAGTAAGTCCATCTCTGTTTGCTGTGGATGCTGCAGAAATAGCTCCCACTTTTTATTCATTTATTTTGAGACAGGGCCTGGCTCTGTCACCCAGGCTGGAGCGCAATGGTACAATCACGGCTCACTGCAGCCTTTACCTCCCAGATTCAATTGATCCTCCAACCTCAGCCTCCAGAGTAGCCGGGACTACAGGTACACACCACCACGCCTGCCCAATTTTTATATTTTCTTAAAAGAGATGAGGTTTAGCCATGTTGTACAAGCTGATGTCCAACTCCTGGGCTCAAGCATTCTCCCACCTCAGCCTCCCAAGGAACTGGGATTACAGGCATGAGCCATTGTGCTGGGTCAGCTTCCATTTCTTGTTGCCAAAATGATAGCAGATGGAGTGACTCACCGGATATTCTCTTTATTTTATTTCTCCCCATTGGGTGAGTATGATCAGAAGGAATAACACAAGGAGTCAGACCCTCCCCATCATGAAACATAAGCCTGAATTTCCTGGGGCCTCAGGATTCCACACTAGTCCCAGGATGAATATGTACAAACTTTTAAATAACAATGCTCCCACCAGGTACAGTGGCTCATGCCTATAATCCCAGCATTTTAGGAGGCCAAGGTGAGGGAATTGCTAGAGGTCAGGAGTTCGAGATCAGCCTGGGCAATATACCCAGACCTTGTCACTACAAAAGAAAAAATAAAAATAAAGATCCAGGCGTGGTGGTGTGCACTCATAACCCAGCTACTCAGGAGGCTAAAGTGGGAGAATCACTTGAGCCCAGAAGTTTAAGCCTTCAGTGAGCTGTGATTGTACCACTGCACTCCAGCCTGGGCAACAGAGTGAGTCTCTGTCTCTAAACCATAAATAAATACATGAATAAATAAGTAGCAATATTCTCAAATGCAAAAGACCCGGAGTGTTTTGCCATAGAAACCAATAATGACTGCTCCCCCTCCACCCCCAGCAAATGAGAGCTCTGCCCCACACACTGATCTCCCATTAACTCAGGCTGACCAAGGAAGCTAAGGCCACAGGCATGCCCAAACATTCTGGCCTCCGACCCTTGAGGGGCAGAGCCAAACCTCCCCACAAAGGTTAACGAGGAGATTATGTTTCTGGTTAAAGATGAGAGCAGACAAGGCCACTTGGTTTATTACCACGTTTGGAATACAGAGCACTTTACTAGAGAAGAAAAAGCACAGGATAAGAAGAAAAGGAAGCATAAAACGGAATCCACAGGGCAACAGAGCCCTCATGTCTCACGGGCATGGGAATTGAGATCTTCTTTTATTTTCTACTTCCTCCTTAAAATCTCCCCTGCTGCTCATGGTGTTCTCTGCTCTATGTCCATATGCAGGAGATGGTCAGACCATGGACATGAGGCGTCCCATGCTGGCCCATGGGAAGGCTTGGTTTCCTGGCTCTCATTTCAGTGTGGCCATCAGTTTGATGTTCCAGACTTTAGCTTTTGTCTCCAGTGCAGATGGTCAAGCTCTTTCCTCTCCACTTGTTCATTCATCCATTCAATAGGAATCTACCCTTAGGGAGCTTACCTTTGAAAGAAGAAACAGGCCAGGCGCGGTGGCTCACGCTGGTAATCCCAACATTTTGGGAGGCTAAGGTGGATGGATCACCTGTCAGGAGTTTGAAACCAGCCTGGGCAACATGGTGAAATCCTGTCTCTACTAAAAACACAAAAGAAAATTAGCCAGATGTAGTGGTGCACGCCTGTAATACCAGCTACTCGGGAGGCTGAGGCAGGAGAATCGCCTGAACCTGGGAGGCAGAGGTTGCAGTGAGACAAGGTTGCACCATTGCACTCCAGCCTGGGTGCCTGGGTGACAAGAGCAAAATTCTGTCTCAAAAAAATTAAAATTAAAATTAAAAAAAAGAAACAGACAAGGAGCCTAAAATTAAATATCCCACAATAGGGACATATAGTCAAGTTATCTCACAAACTGAGACATGCTTAGCTTAGGATAGAAAAGTTGCATGCAGCCCAGGCAATATAGTGAGACCCAGCCTCTACCAACAAAAACAAAACAAACAAAAAAAAACAAAACCTAGCTGGGCTTGGTAGTACACACCTGTAATCCCAGCTACTCTGAGGTAGGCGAATCATCTGAGCCTGGGAGGTTGAGGCTGCAGTGAGTCATGATCACAACACTGCACTCCTAGGGGAGAGTGTGAGACCCTTGTCTCCAATAAAACAAAACAACAACAACAACAAAAACAAAAAAACACAAAGTTTTATGAACTGTAATAGGGACTCAAGAAAAGAAAAGAATATTGTCCAAATTTAGGGCTTGGGGATAAGTTTGCTAAGGAATTGATGTTTCAGAGGCCACATATAAAATTGGCAGGAGACAAAAGGAATATGCAAGGAAAGGGAATGAGGAAGGAGGGCAAGAAAAGCATGCTGTGCAGAGGCCCCGGGGCCGTACTCGCTGGTGCATTAGAGGTCAGGGAAGCTGGAAGACAGAAGTATTAGATATGATGTTAAATAGGAGGGATTGGCTCTTTTCTGCCTACAGACAGTGGGTCTTTATCCTAAGAGCAAAAGAAAGATTTCAAATAATTTTCCACAGTATTCTGAAATCATCTGGAGGAAAGTGGGAAATCAACAGAGCTTGGTGGCAGTTTGAATATGGTGATGGGGAAGGGTTGATCAAGAGAGAACTTTCTAGAATGACTCTTGGATTTTTGCCTTAGCAACTGAACTGTATCAGAAATATCTTCATCAGTATCCACCACTATGTGACCCGGAATAGGAATCCCACCTCATCCAGTCTTGCTCTAGGATGATTAGGACCTTCCAGGATGTTTTGCTGCTCTTTGTCAAGGCATAGCGGGGAAAGACAGAGATTTCATGGCCTTGATATCTGCAGTGCTCATAGCGTAACTTGGGGTACCCTAAAGAAAATGTTTTGCAGGGTTGCAGAACTTCATTGACTGTGCAGCAGATTCACATATACTGTCTTTGTTTTGCCTCGCAATAGCTGAAGGTGGGAGGGTTAAGTGTACTAAGGGTGGAAGATAAGCACATTTTCATTACTTTTAAAGATTAAAAACACCAAGTGTGCCAGGTTCATCCCCGGTGTCTTGTTCACCAGCATATACCCCGGCACAGAGCCCAGCACATGGCAGGCGGTCAGTACATGCTTGTTGAGTTAGAGAAGAAGTGGTCTGCCCAAAATCACACTGTGCAGAGCATAGGCTAAGACCTCCAGGTCCTTTGACAAAAAACACCACCCCCATGACACCAGACTCAGCCCATTTAGGGAAGGAGAAAGATGAGAACCTTTCAGGGATAAGAGTAATCAGGCATCAGGGATGTGGCCGGCCCATCTTGAGCAGCAACTTTTCCAGAAACTTGCCTAAGGTGCTTATCAAGTGCAGGCTGAGAGTTGAGGACATTGTTGGTGTCAGGGTCCAGGCTGAAACCAGTAATTTGTCACAAATGGAAAAGAAATTATGCAGTGCCAGAAGCGGGGTCAGCCTTCCGCTGATGGTAAGCTCAGAGAGGTGATGTGGTTTGGGTGTTTCGTGCCCTACAAATCTCGTGTTGAAATGTGACCTCCAGCCAGACACAGTGGCTCTGGCCTGTAATCGTAGCACTTTTGGAGGTCTAGGTGGTTGGATTGCTTGAGCCCGGGAGTTTGAGACCAGCCTGGCAAGATGAGGAAACCCCGTCTCTACTGAAAATACACAAATAAAAACAAAAAATTTAGCTGCATGTGGTGGTGCGTGCCATTAGTCCCAGCTACTTGGGGGGCTGAGGTGGGAGGATAACCTAAGCCCAGGAGAAGGTCAAGGCTGCAGTGAGCCATGATTGCCCCACTGTACGCATATGCCAGCCCAAGTGATAAAATGAGACCCTGTCTCAAAAAAAAAAAAAAAGGAAAAGAAATAAAAAAGAAAGAAAGAAAGAAAAAAAAAGCTAACAAAAAAGAAATAAGAAAGAAAAGAAATGTGACCGCCAATGTTGCAGATGGGGCCTGGTGGGAAGTGTTTGGGTCAGGGGGGTGGATTCCCTCATGAATGGCTTGGTGCCCTCCCATGGTCATGAATGAGTTCTTGCTCTGGTAGTTCACATGAAACCTGATTTTTAAAAATCTGGAACCTCCCTGCCTCTCTCTCTTGCTCAAACTGCTGCCTTGTGATGTACCTGCTCCCCTTTCACCTTCCACCACAATTGGATGCTTCTTGAAGCCTCACCAGGAGCAGATGCTAGTACCATGCTTGTGCAGGCTGCAGAACTGTGATTCAAAATAAACCTGTTTTCTTTATAAATTACCCAGCCTTGGGTATTCCTTTAGAGCCATGCAAATGGACTAATACAGAAAATTGTTACCAAGGAATGATGTTTTTCTATAAAGATACCTGAAAATGTGGTAATGGGAAGAGATTTGATATGGTTTGGCTGTGTCCCCACCCAAACATCATCCTGAATTCCCGTGTGTTGTGGGAGGGACCCAGTGGCAAGCAATTGAATTATGGGGGCAGGTCTTTCCTGTGCTGTTCTTGTGATAGTGAATAAGTCTCAGGAGATCTGATGGTTCTATAAGGGACAGTTTCCCTGCACAAGCTCTCTCTGCCTGCTGCCATCCATGTAAGTCATGACTTGTTTCTCCTTGCCTTCAGCCATGATTGTGAGGCTTCACCATCCACTTGGAACTGTAAGTCCATTAAACCTCTTTCTTTTGTAAATTGCCCTGTCTCAAGTATGTCTTTAACAGCAGCATGAAAACTGACTAATACAGTAAATTGGTGCTGGGAGTGGAGCACTGCTGAAAAGATACCCAAAAATATGGACATGATTTTGGAATTACGTGACAGGCAGAGGTTGGAACAGTTTGGAAGGTTCAGAAAAAGACCAAAATGGTGATAATGATATGGACAATGAAATCCAGGCTGAGGTAATCTCAGATGGAGATGAGGAACTTGCTGGGAACTGGAGCAAAGATGAACTCTTGCTATGTTTTAGCAAAGAGACTGGCAGCATTTTACCCCTGCCCTAGAGATCTGTGGAACTTTGAACTTGAGAGAGATGATTTAGGGTATCTGGCAGAAGAAATTTCTAAGCAACATAGCATTCAAGAGGTGACTGGAGTGCTGTTAAAGGAATACGGTTTCATAAGGGAAGCAGAGCATGAAAGTTTGGAAAATTTGCAACCTGACAATGCAAATCCCTTTTTCTGAGAGAAATTCAAGTCAGCTGCAGAAATTTGCATAAGTAACAAGGAGCCCAATGTTAATCAGCAAGTCAATGGGAAAAAATGTTTCCAAAGCATGTCAGAGACCTTTGCAGTGGCGCCTCCCATCACAGGTTTAGGATAAAAAAATGGTATTGTGGGCCAGGCCTACGATCCCCCTGCTGTGTGCAGTCTGGGGACTTGGTGCATTGTATTCAAGCTGTTCAGCTATGACCGAAAGGGGTCAAGCTACAGCTCGGGCCATGGCTTCAGAAGGTGAAAGCCCCAAGCCTTTGGAGTTTCCATGTGGTGTTGAGACTCCAGGTGCACAAAAGTCAAGAACTGAGGTTTGGGAACCTCTACCTAGATTTCAGAGGATGTATAGAAATGCCTGGATGTCCAGGCAGAAGTTTGCTGCAGGGGCAGGGCCCTCATGAAGAACCTCTGCTAGGGCAGTGCAGAAGAGAAATACAGGGTCAGAGCCCCCACACAGAGTCCCTATTTGGGCACCACTTAGTGGACCTGTGAGAAGAGGGCTACCATCCTCCAGACCCCAGAATGGTAGATCCACTGACAGCTTGCACCATGCACCTGGAAAAGCCACAGACACTCAACGTCAGTCCATGAAAGCAGCCAGGAGGGAGGCTGTGCCCTGCAATGCCACAGGGCAGGAGCTGTTCAAGAGCATGAGTACTCACCTCTTGCATCAGCACGACCTTGATGTGAGATATGGAGTCAGAGGAGATCATTTTGGAGCTTTAAGATTTGACTGTCCCACTGGATTTCTGACTTGCATGGGGCCTGTAGCCCCTTGGTTCTGGCCAATTTCTCCCATTTGAAATGGCTATATTTACCCAATGCCTGTACCCTCATTGTATCTAGGAAGTAACTAACTTGCTTTGGATTTTACAGGTTCATAGGCAGAAGGGACTTGCCTTGTTTCGGATGAAACGTTGGACTTTGGACATTTGAGTTAATGCTGAAGCAAATTAAGACTTTGGGGGACTGTTGAGAAGGCATGATTGGTTTTGAAATGTGAGGACATGAGATTTGAGAGAGGCCAGGGGCAGAATGGTATGGTTTGGCTGTGTCCTCACCAAAATCTCATCTTGAATTCCCACATGTTGTGGGAAGGACCAAGTGGGAGGTAAGTGAATCATGGGAGCAGGTATTTCCCATGCTGTTCTTGCAGTAGTGAATAAGTCTCACCAGATCTGATAGTTTTAAAAAGCAGAGTTTCCCTGCACAAGCTCTCTCTTTGCCTGCCGTCATCCATGTAAGATGTGATTTGTTCCTCCTTGCCTTCCTCCATGATTGTGAGGCCTCCCCAGTCACGTAGAACTGTAAGTCCATTAAACCTGTTTCTTTTTTTAAAATTGCCCAGTCTCAGTTATGTAGTTATCAGCAGCGTGATTGAAAACAGACTAATACAAGGTTCAAAGAGTTTGAAGGCCTCCGAAGAAGACAGGAAGATGAGGGAAAGTTTGAAACTTCTTAGAGACTTGTTAACTGGCTGTGACCAAAATGCCACTAGAAATATGGACAATGAAGGCCAGGCTAGAAAGGTGTCTTATGAAAATGAGGACCTTACTGGGAACTGGAGCAAAGGTCATTCTTTTTACACCTTAGCAAAGAGTATGGTTGCATCATGATCACATCCTAGGTCATTGTGGAAGTTTGCACTTAAGAGTGATGACCTAGGGTACCTAGTGAAAGAAATTTCTAAGCACCAAAGCATTCAAGATGTGGCATGGCTGCTTCTAACAACCTATGAAAAGATATAAGAGCAAAGGGACGACTTAAAGCTGAAACTTATACTTGAAAGGGAAGCAGAGCATAAAAATTTTGAAATTTGCTCCCTAGCCATGTAGTAGAGAAGGAAAGAGCATTTTCAGGAGAGAAATCCAAGTAGGCTACAAGAGCAACAACTTAGACATTTGCGTGACCAAAAGAGAGCTAGATTCTAATGTTCAACACCATGGGGAAAGGCCTCAAAAGCATTTCAGAAATCTTAAAGACAGGTCCTCCCATCACAGGCCCAGAGGTCTAGGAGGAAAGAATGCTTTCAGGGCCAGGCCTGGGGCCCTTCTGTCCCTGTGCAGCTTCCGGATACTGATCCCTGGCTGCTCCTGCTCCAGCTTTGGCTCAAAGGGCTGCAGATACAGCTTAGGCCACAGCTTTGGAGAGAGCAAGCCTTTCCTGCTTCCATGTGATGTTAAGCCTGCAGAAATACAGAATGTAAGAGTGAAGGAGGCTTGGCAGCTTCCACCCAGATTTCAGAGGATATATTGGAAAGCCAGGGTGTCCACGCAGAGGCCTGCTTCAGAGTCTTAGGCCACACAGAAAGCATCTGCTGCAGTAGTGTTGGGGGGAAATGTAGGGTTAGAGTCCTTACCAGGGCACTGTTGAGTGGAGCTGTGGGAAGGAAGTCTTCAGACCTGAGAATGGTCAAAACCACCAGCAGTTTGCAATCTCAGCATCGAAAATCTACAGGCACTCAACTCTAACCTGTGAGAGCATCCATGTGGACTCCACTCTGCAAAGCCACAAGGGTGGAGCTGCCCAAGGCCTGGGGTCCCACCTCTAGCACCAAGATGCAGGACAGGGAGTCAAAGGAGATTATGTTGGAGCTTTAAAATTTAAAGTCTGCCCTGGTGGATTTTAGATTTGCATGCGGTCTATTGCCTCTTTCTCTTGACCTATTTCTCCCTTTCGGAATGGGAATTTACCCAATGCCCATGCCACCTTTGTGTCTTGGAAGTAAATAACTTGCCTTTGATTTCACAGGCTCACAGGTGGATGGAACTTGACTTGAGTCTCAGATGAGACTTAGGACTTTGGACTTACCACTAGAAAAAGTTAAGACTTTGGGGAACTGTTAGGAAGAGATGATTGTATTTTGCAATGCGAGAAAGGCATGCCAATTGGGGGGGCCAAAGTCATAGTAATATGGTTTGGATGTGTGTCTCCTCCAAATCTCATTTTGAAATGTAATCCCCAGTGCTGGAGGTGGGATCTGGTGGAGGTGATTGTGTCACAGAGATGGAACCCTCATGAATGTCTCAGTGCCATCCCCGTGGTAATGAGTGAGTTCTCACTCTGGTAGTTTATGCAAGAGCTGATCATTTAAAAGAGCCTTGGACTTCCTGCTTCTTGCTCTCACTCTTGGATGTGACATGCCTTCTCCCCCTTTGCCTTCCACCATGATTTTAGGCTTCCTGAGTTCTCACCAGTGGCAGATGCTGCTTGCCATGCCTCCATACAGCCTGTAGAATTGTGAGCCAGAATAAACTTCTTCTTTATGTATTACCCAGCCTCAGGTACTACTTTATATCAAAGCCAGAATGTACCAATGCAGGAGGGCACTCATATCCCACCTATCCCTCTGTGTTATCCCCCTCTTGTACATAAATTTTGTGCAGCTGCCTAATTCACTTTTAAGGACTAAGTTTTAGAAGCAGGACTAGACTAAAGGGTATATACATATTTAAGGTTATATACATATATATATATATGTATATAGCCAAATTGCCTCCTAGAAATGTTTTATCCATTTACTTGATGACGAGCATGTATGATAATACAATTTCTTTACACATTCCCCACAGAGAACTTTATATGCTTTTGTAAAAATTCTGCCATTTTTATACATTAAAATTGGTGTTTCATTGTCATTTCTTTAATTAGTTCTGACTATGCCCATTTTTATGTGTTTATTACCCATTTTGCACTAATATTCTTTAGAATCTCATGTTTTTCACAACCTCTTCCCCCAGCCCACTCCTATTATGGTAAATGTGTGCTTTAAAACATTGTTGATCTTTATTCTGCTTAAAGTAATACACCTGTATTGCAAAATATAGAAAAATACAGAAAAGCATAAAAATAAAGATTGCTAGTATTACCACAACTCAGAAAGGAACACTAATTGATTTTGTTTTCAGGTAAATAGATTTTTTCTTAAATTGATTTCTAAGTAGTTTTAAAAGTAGAAAGAAAATTCCTTATCTATAGTATTTTTAAAAATCCCTGTTCATTTGTTTTTTGTTGTTATTGTTTATGATAGTGATGTGTTTTTAGATGAAGAAGTTAGTTTTATTCACTTCCTGTATGTTACCCTAATTTTATGCTTTGAAAGTTCTTTCCCGTCCTGATTGCTGTTGTATTTTCAGTAACTTTTGAAATTTAACTGCTTAATCTAAAATTGGTTTGCTATAGAATAGGATAGATAGATATGGCTTGAATGGTTTTTTCCTAATTATCTAGTAATTATCAATTGAACAATCTATCTTTTTCTTTTGATGAGATGCTGATTTTATCATAAATGAAATGTTTGTATACACCAGGGAATGTTTCTGGGATATCAATTCTTATCCATTGATCTGTCCATTCTTTTTGTCAATACCACATTGTTTTAAGTGCTATGGCTTTATAATGCATTTTAATATCTATTACTACAAGTCTTTCCTAACTCTTTCCTTACAAAATTTATTTACTCCTATTTTGCTCTTCAAATGAAACTCAGAATCATTTTGTCAATAAATGTGTATATAGACATGCAATTCTTAGACTGTTGTTAAACTTTTGTTGATTTGGGAAGAGTACACAACTATTCTATTCTATTCTATTCTATTCTATTCTATTCTATTCTATTCTATTCTATTCTATTCCATTTTATTCCATTCCATTACTGTAAGACAGAGGTTAGCAAATTATGGGTTGTGGGCCAAATCTGGCCCGCTGTCTATTTTCATAAGTAAACTTGTATTGCAACTCTGCCACAGTCATTTGTTTACACACTGTTGGTGACCGCTTTCAGGCTATAGTGGCAGAGGTGAGTTTTGGTAAAGGCCACGTGGTCACAGTCTGAAATATTCACTAATTGTCCCCTTACAAAAGTTTGCCGGCACACGTTTTAAGGCAAAATAATTATCTCTTTTGCTTTCTTCCTCCTCATATTCAAATGTTATTATTAGGTTTCAGTTAAGATCTATGTGAGACCTGAACTTTATTTATTTTTCTTTTAATTTTTATTTTAGATTTAAGGGTCCATGTGCAGGTTTATTACAAGAGTACATTGCGTGATGCTGAGGTTTGGAATTTGATTGATCCCGTCACCCAGGTAGTGAGCATGGGACCCAACAGGAAGTTTTTCAGCCTTTGCCCTCCTCCCTGCCTTCCCCTCTTTTGGAGTTCCCAGTGTCTATTGCCCCCATGTTTATGTCCATGTGTATCCAAGGCTCAGCTCCCACTTATAATTGAGAACATGTGACACTCTGTTTTCTGTTCCTGCTTTAATTCACTTAGGATAATGGCCTCCAGCTGCATCTATGTTGCTGCAGAAAACATGATTTCACTCTTTTTTATGACTGCATTGTATTCCATGATGTATATGGACCCCCTTTTCTTTATCCAGTTCACTGTTGATGGGCACTGAGTTGACACCATGTCTTTGCTTTTGTGGGTAGTGCTGTGATGAACATATGAGTGCTGCAGGTGTCTTTTTTGTAGAATGATTTATTTTCCTTTGGGCATATGCCCAGTAATGGGATTGTCTGATTTATTATCACATTTATTATCGTAGCCTTTTCTGAACCTTTAACTCTCTGTTGTTCCAATGTCCGAGACTACTGTACCCATTTAATCTCCTAACTGCTGCTGATGGCAAACCTCTATCTACTGCAGCTGAGGCAAGTACTGGGCCCACAGTCTATCAAGAGTGGCACAGATTTGCAGGATATGGGCATGAGGGGGAATGAGGGTTACTGGAGCCTCTGGCTCTGGAAATACCAAAAGATAAAGGCAAGTGGGGTGCACTGGGTTCAATGGTTCTTCTTAAATCTGAGATCATGCATTTCCCCAACAGTACTGTAACATTTTACATATTTCAGAATGGCTTATGCAGGATTGTGTTTTAAGCAGGACAGATGATATTTTGTAATTGTGATGTATAGAACATGTTATGTTTATTTTTCGCCTGGGGCCCGGGCTTGGTTTGCTTGCATCTTCTTTGTAAAGAGCTCAAACTGCTTAACTCCACCTCTCCCCTTTTTTTCCTCAATCCTTGACCTCTCAAGTATTTTCAGCCTGAGAGGTCACAAAGCAGAGAACATCTTTTGATTCAGCCTCACTTGAGGAGCTTGGCTTGAAACTTCAGACAGTAGGGATGGTGGCCACTGGCTTTGGTGAGCTGAGAGTTAACTCAAAACCCCTGGGACTTCCTACTTGTGATGGTCGTGGAGGGATTCCACACTCAGTGGTATCCATTACATTGCTGATGGATGCCAGATGCCATGCCAGGCACCAGGGGCAAGGTAGGGACCATGACAGCCACCCTCTGCGCTCAGGAGTTTGCACCTAGTGGGAGATGTAGCACTAAATAAGAAACTACCCAGTGCACTGAGGGTTCATACATCAGTAGAAGGGCTGATAAAGTTGTAGTTCAGGGAAGGCTCTTGGAGTAATTTATGTTAGACTAAAAGATGAAGAGCAAGTAAATACGAGTGATGTGTGTAGATGAACATGTGCATGCACGTGTGTGTGTGCATGTGTGTGTGCATGTGTGTGTTCGTGCATGTGTGTGTGTATGTGTGTATGTATATATATGCATGTGTATGTGTGTGTGCATGCAGGCATGTGTGTATGCGTGTGCGCATATGCATGTGCGTGTGCATGTGTATGTATTGGGAGAGGCAGGCTGTGGAGCAGACACTCCAAGTGGGGCCAAGAGCAATATTCAGGTTTCTGCTCTCCAGTTGGGTAGGAGATGTCTACTTGTCTGGCAGAGTCCAGGTCCTGTTATTTCAAGGTTTGGTTGTAGGAAGTGCAAGAAGAAAGCAAAAGGAATAACTTGCAGAGCCCTTCCTAGGAGCAGGTCTGTAGGTCAGAGATGGAGCCCTGCGGGAGAGGTAAGAGCTGAAATCTGGAAGGTATGAGCCCCTGATCCTTCCCTGGACCCTGTCCCCATCCCAGGACAGCAGTTGCCATCTCCCAGGTTTCCTGTCTAGACATCCATTCCAACTGCCAACTTCCATTTTCATCTTCCACAGCAGACCCCAAAGAAATGGACTAGATTTAAGAACTACACACACACACACACACAAAAATCTCATGTGTGTGTGCTGTGTGCCAGGCACTAAGCTGAGCACTCAGAAAGTAAAGACAAATGAGACATGATCCTATCCCTTAAGTGGTCCACATATCAGCTGGGGGAGTCAGGTATGTCAACAGCTAATGGCAATCTCCCACATTAAGTGACTGAAGTAATGAGCTGTACAGAGCAGAGCTCCCACACTCCCAACATTGCCCAGGGACCAGCATGCTGGCAGTGGGACAGGACAACAAAAGCAGGGGAGCACTGTTCACTTTTTCATTCACTGAGTGCCCACTGCACTGCAGACATGGCCCTGCCTCTTGGAGCTTCTAGTCTCGAGAAGGACGTAAATAAGGAAATAGACTATGTAACACCAGGTGAAGAGTACTCTAAATGGCACTCGCCCAGGCATGAGGAGACAGGGAAAGCTTCCAGGGGAAGGTAGCTTTTTGCTGGACTTGAGATGGGGATGGCAGGTGATCAGGCAAAGAGAATTCTTTGGAAGAGGAGTATTCCAGGCCAGGAAACAGTATCTGAGGACACCCAGAGGAGAGAGCGAGCATTGGGTTTGAAGGCAGAGCCCTTAAGACCCGAGTGGCTCTTAAAGGTCCCGCCTCTCAACACTGTTGGAATGGGGATTTGGTTTTCAACCCATGAATGTTGGGGGACACATTGAAGCCATAGCAAGATGTTAGGAAGCAGGACTGCAACTTTGAGTATTAAGAGGGCAGTTATGGAAGAGAACACAGGTCAGCTGAGTGGACACCACAAATCCTGATTTAAAGGAAAGGGATATTTAAATTCCTTATTTTATATAAAAAAATTAATTTTTGGCTGGACATGGTAGCTCATGTCTGTAATCCCTGCCCTTTGGGAGGCCAAGATGAGAGGATCACTTGAGGCTGAGAGTTTGAGACCAGCCTGGGCAACATGGTGAGACCTCATCTCTACAATAAAAAATGGATAAAAAATTAAAACAAATGTAATTCACAGTTAAATATAAACATGTATACTTATGGGGTACAGTGTGATGTTTCGATCTACATGTACATTATAGAATGATGCAATCAAGTAACATATCCATCAGCTTGCCAAGTTGTCTTTTTTTTATGGCAAGAATGTTAAAACTCTTTTAGCAATTTTGAAATAACAATATTTTAACATTAACTGTGGTCATGATGCAGCGCTAAAGCCTACTCTTCCTATCTCACTGAAACCTTGAATCAATATCTTTAAATTCCTTCTGTAGACACGTTGGGGTTTTCCTAAAGGCAACCTCCCTTCCTGACTTTTGTTTTCCCCAGGCCTGAGTTCTTTGGGAGAGAGGAGGGACACACATGTTTTTGAAGTGGAGGGTGGGGAAGGTTAGAAGTAGGGGTGTGATGGATATATGGGAAGGAGTGGTGGTTGGGACTTCGCAGCCCAGAGGCAGGACCACAGGGGGCAGAGGCCTCAGAACAGAATGCCAGTGTGGCACACACAGGCTGAACCTGTACCTGGGCTCTGGGTCTTGGGAAAGCTCCTGTGCCTGTGGCAGGTCAGGATTGGAAGAATGTCTTTCCTCATGGATTGAAGAGTTTGGATGAGGACCGGGGCTGGGACCGGGATCAGCTGAAGTCTATGAGCAACTATTTAGTGACTATTGGCTCAACCTTTGGGATTTTAGAGTGTTCAACTCACAATTCTCACAATTGCCAAAACGTGGAACCAGCCCAAATGCCCATCAACTAATGAATGGATAAAGAAACTGAGGGGGGTGTGTGTGTGCGTGTGTGTGTGTATAGTGTGTGTGTATATATATATATGATGGAATATAAAAAAATGTGTATATATAGTGTGTATATAGTGTATATATAGTGTATATATACACATATATTTTTATTGTATATATATTCATTGTATGTTGTATATTGTATATCTATTGTATTGAATATATGTACAATGTATTGTATATCTATTGTATCGAATATATATACAATATATTGCATATATATTCATACATATATTGTACATATACATATATGCATATATCCATATATACGTACATGAATTCATATATGTATGTGTGTATATATATGAGAATATATATATATGATGGAATACTACTCAGCCTTAAAAAGGAATGAATTAATTGCATTCACAGTGACCTGGATGAGACTAGAGACTATTATTCTAAGTGAAGTAACTCAGGAATGGAAAACCAAACGTTGTATGTTCTCACTCATAAGTGGGAGCTATGCTATGAGGATGCAAAGGCATAAGAATGACACAATGGACTTTGGGGACTCACAGGGAAAGGGTGGGAAGGGGGAGGGATTAAAGACTACAAACTGGGCACCGTGTATACTGCTCGGGAGATGGGTGCACCAAAATCTCATAAATCACCACTAAAGAACTTACTCATGTAACACCACCTGTTCCCCAATAATCTATGGAATCAAAAAATTAAATTTAAAAAATTAATTTTTTTTAAAAAGGGACAGAAGAGACAAAATAGGTGGGCTAAAATCTCCTGACAGCCCTGCTAGATGGTAATTCAAGTGAGATTTATCTTGATTTGATAAAAATATTATGACATTTCTTGCACACTTGGGTTTGTTGAATAAGATTCACTTCTCATATTTGTGTCTCCATACACAAGACAGAAGATGTATAGAAAAATAGAAATAAAAAGAAAAAATATCTACATGGCCAATTCTCAACCTAAGCCATTGTTAAATTTTGACAAACTTCTTGATTTTGCTATTAAGATTTTGGTTTTAATTTGGGGTGTGTGTGCATGTGTGTCGGGCTGTGTGTGTGATATAGCTCTAATTATACTGTAAATATAATTTCATACCTTGTCTTTTAACCTAAAATTATAACATAGACATTTTTCTCTTATTACAAAGCCTTAGTAGAATAAATCTTATAGAAAAAGATTTATAGATTTTGCTACATACTATTTAAAAGACCCAAGTATCAAAAATCACTACTAAAAGGTAAACAGCTAACTGTAGTTGAAATTTACATCAAATAAGACAAGCAGTCAACGCCTTTATAATGTAAAGAACATATAAACAAATATGAAAAAGATAACACGAAAATATATACAAATGAAAGGTAATACATGAAGACTTGTAAGAGAGACATAGAGGAACTTAGAAGACTTTACACTAAGTGATATAATCCAGGCACAGAGAGACAAATACAGCATGATCGCATTTATAAGTGGAATCTAAAAAAGTCAAACTTGGCTGAGTACGATGGCTCATGCCTATAATCCCAGCACTTTGGGAGGCTGAGGTAAGTGGGTCAGGAGTTCGAGACCAACCTGGCCAATATGGTGAAACCCCATCTCTACTAAAAATACAAAAATTAGCTGGGCATGGTGGCACATGTCTGTAACTCTACTCAGGAGGCTGAGGCATGAGTAATCACTTGAACCTGGGAGGCAGAGGTTGCAGTGAGCCGAGATCACACCACTGCACTCTAGCCTGGGTGACAGAGTGAGATCCTGTCTCAAAATAAATAAATAAATAAAAATAAATAAATAAATAAAAAGGTCAAACTTATAGAAGTGGAGAGTAGAATGGTGGTTGCCAGGGAATGGGGGTGTGGAAGGTAGGGAAAGGAAAGATGTTGGTCAAAGGTTCTGAAGTTTCACCTAGGTAGAAAGAACAAGTTCTGGTGACAAATTGCACAGCAAGGTGACTATAGTTAATAATGTCTTGTAAATAACTAAAATAGAAAATTTTAAATGTTTTCACCACAGAAAAAAATTCATAAATATTTCAGGTGTGTATATGTTACTTAGGCTGATTTGATCTTTCTACAGTGTATACATGTAACAAAATATCACATTGTACCCCATAATTAAATACAGTTATTTTTCAATTAAAATTAAAAAAAACAAAGAAATGACAAAGGAAAGTTGTAAAAGAGGAAATACATTGGTTAACGTAGAATTTTTTTTTTTTTTTTTGGGAGGGAGTCTCACTCTGTCACTCAGGCTACAGTGCAGTGGCTTGATCTTGCCTCATGGCAACCTCTGCCTCCCAGGTTCAAGCAATTCTCCTGACTCAGCCTCCTGAGTAGCTGAGATTACAGGTGCATGCCACCATGCCGGCTAATGTTTGTATTTTTAGTAGAGATGGGGTTTCTCCATGTTGGCCAGGTTGGTCTCAAACTCCTGACCTCAAGTGATCCGCCTGCCTCGGCCTCCCGAAGTGTTGGGTTTACAGGCATGAGCCACCATGCCTGGCCGAAAATTTATTCTCACTAGATTTCAAAGGAATGCAAATTAAAACCTTTACATTCCTGTAATCTTTTATCAGGTTAGAAAAGACTTTAAAATATTTCTTTTCCATTGAGTAGAAACTTAGAGCTAAGGTGAAAGTATGAGAATATAAATTGGTACAAGGTTTGGGGGACACCAGCATTATGTTCAAAAGCCTTACAATTTTTCCCTCCTTTAGTTCAGTAGTCCCACTTTTGCTGTTTTCACCATAGGATATAATCAGAGGAAATCACAAAGATTTATGCACAAGAATATTCATCACAGCGTTGTTTCTAATGGTGAAAAATTGGAAGTAACCTAATGTCCATCCATCAGAGATTGGTTAAGTAGACTATTATACAGTCATTAGAATTTAGAAAACTGCATAACAATGTTGAGAAATGACTTCTCCATTTCTATGTGTTTCAACCATTGCTTGCCCTAAAATGCAAGAGAGGGGGGTTTGGAAGTGAAGTTTAATTATCTCACTTTCTACAATAACATAAAATGTGTCTTTAGCACCTTGGAGTGTTCTAGGTTTTGTAAACATTAAGTTTGGGGCACTGATATGGTTTGGCTGTGTCTCCACCCAAATCTCATCTTGAATTGCAGCTCCCATGATTCCCACGTGTTGTGGGAGGGACCCAGTGGGAAATAATTGAATCATGGGAGCGGGTTCCCCCATACTGTTCTCATGGTAGTGAATAAGTCTCACGAGATCTGATGGTTTTATAACGGGTTTCCCTTTTCACTTGGCTCTCATATTCCCTCTTGTCTGCCACCGTGTAAGATGTGTTTTTGCCTTCTGCCATGATTGTGAGACCTCCCCCACCATGTGGAACTGTGAGTCCATCAAACCTCTTTTTGTTTATAAATTATCCAGGCTTGGGTATGTCTTTATCAGCAAGGTGAAGACAAACTAATACAGGCACCCATGAAAAGTGTGCATACCCCCGCAACCCCCAGCCTTTGAGACCCACTCTTTCAAAGCCTAAGTGCTGTCCCCAGTGTGTGAAACAAACAGAGGCATGGTATGCAACTTGACCTTTGCTTCCTTCCTTCTGTCCTCTAAGCCTGCTTGCTGGGTTATTTCTTCTTTATCTCCTGGGTGCAAACTTAGATGAGCTCCCATAACTTTCCAAGTCACTCGAGAATAGAAAATTCTTACAATAGTCTGAATTCACAGAAGTGCCAACTGAGTGGTTTTAAAAGACAGTCTTACATGGTAGTCAGTTTCCAATTTTCTCTACAAATTTGACTTCTCCCATTTACCAGTTCCACCTGCACAGCTGGAACCTCTCCCTGGCAGATGGGCTGCCGGGGAAGTCAGGGAAGCCTGCCGTCATGCTCCCCTCTTTTCCCACTTCCAAGCAAATGTTTCTTGGTCCTGGGCAGTTGGAGCACGGGAGAGGGCGACTGGAGAGTTTAGAGAGATTCTCACTTGGCTGGCAGATTGTTCAAAGTGACACAGGTTCTTGAGGGCTGCTTTTGTGGGTTCTACTTTGAAAAATTTGTCCAAGAAGTAGGTAATGCCTTTCACCGTGGCCTCAGCCCCTGAATTCCCAGGGGCCTATCCCCAGGGAGTTTCCCTGTGGGAGTGGCTGTGCCCTGCAAGAAGGTATTAACTCCTGCACAGCCAGTGGGAGGCATTCCTGTGGACTCTGGGGAGCAGGCTGTCCCAAGGCTGCTGAAACTGTCTCTCTCTTGTTCTGTTGACAAATCAGCCACCTCCGGGTTTCCCAAGAGGAGGCAGCCACCAGCACCTGTGACCTCCTGGCTGCAGGGTACACACCAACTTCCCCAAGCAACGCTTTTGAAGCACTTCCATCCTGTCTTGAGGTGAGGTTGTGAGGAGGGATGTAGGACCCCTATCCAACTTTTTCCAGAGAAATTCATCTGACTGGTTCTCTCCCCATCTCCATTTTCTTAAACCTTTTTAAAATCCTCAGTGTGATTGAGGGCATCCAGAATCGCAGAACCAATGATAAGATGGTGCATCTGAAATTTCTGCACAATGGTAAACGCAGTAGCTACTGTCTTTGTGCCTTATCCAGTTAGGAGAGAGGAATGACTCAGGTTAACATCACCAAACAGCCTTTCTGCATGCTCTTTCCCTCACACTAAAGTTGTCATCACATCATACTTGTGATTCCACTCTACCCTTGTTTTTCCCGCCTGACAAATGCCTGTCTGCTAAGCAAGGCTGCTCAATCACCTCTGCCTCCACAAGCCAGCAGTAAGCTTCCACCTGCCGTCCTTCCTAGGAACATTCCTCAATTGCAGAACACGCCTCGCCAGGTTAAAGAGTGAACGTCTCCTTTCTCTGAGCATAAATCATCTCTGCACTCCCAACAGCACATCCCTCGGGGCCTGGCACCAACTAGGTGCTGAGGCATTGCACACCAAACCATGCTCTTTGCACCTGGCGTTGACCTTAGTGGTGGTATTTATAGGACTGGGCTGTTTAAGGTCAAAGTCACAAAGGAGAGGGGCAGCCCCAGATGGTGTGAAGGCTGATGTCTAGGAATGGGTCAGAGGAGAGATTGCAAAAATCTATGCCATTTTGGAAACTCAGAGGGGCAAAGACCCACCAGAGCACAGCTTACTTACAGGGTTAATCATAAGGTCCAAGTTATGGGAGATTAACCAGATAAATGAGGTGTGGTGGGCAGAAAGGGTGACTTTAGCTCTTCCGAGAAAGTAGATCACACACGTCAAGATTAATGTCTCCTGACCGCTGAGTCTATTCAGGGCCTTCCTGTGTCATATTTCTACTCACTCATTCATCTTGACTGCCCACCTTGGTGCAGATGAAAGTCAAGAGCTGGTTGCACAAAATTAGGAAACCTCTGAGAAGCCCCTCAGGCCTTTCAGACACTGGCTGTGACTTTGAGCTAGTGTATAAAATTAAATAAACTAGCTTGGCTGATTGACTGACAAGAACTAGAAAAAAAAAAAAAAGAAGCCCTTTGCTTTTCCGACCTCCCACCTGTGGGGTTGGCTTAAAACTGTGCATTAGTGAATATGAGGTGTATTTGCATATGGAGGGTAGGAAGCACAACCCTGCCAATCACAATATGCCAGGCAGCAAAGAGGGGTGGAAGTTGGTGAAGCCTTCATTTGCATATGGAAACAAGCATACGATGCACTGAGGTTTTCTCTACCGGAGGCATTTAGGGCACTTCTCTTGAAGCTGGGTGTTCATAGCGAGTGCATCACTTTCTACTTAGATCTCGTCTTTATTTAAAGTGGCTTGGGGGTGGGGGCAGGAAGGAAGCTGATGAGAGTGAAGACTCAAACTTTCCTAGTCCACCCTGGTTTGATCCCAGGAAACCCAGTCTGTAGAAAAGTGTGGTGAATATTTAGAAATTATCTAGGAAATTGGTTAATGTGGACAGCCGGAGGTGAATCGACTGGACTGAGTGTCAATCAACTGGGCTGACTGTCTTCTGAGACCCTTGACAAATGAAAAAGCCACCTGCCTTCTCCTTTATCTTTCAGCCTGAGTTGTCTGTCTACTCTGTCCATTATTTCTTTTGCTGTGCAGTTTTTTTAGTTTAATTAGATCCCATTTATTTATTTTTATTTTTGTTGCATTTGCTTTTGGGGTCTTAGTTACGATTTTTTTTTTTGCCTGGATGTCAGGAAAAGTGTTTCCAATGTTATCTTTAGAATTTTTACAGTTTCAGGTCTGAGATCTAAGATAACCAATGAGTGGATAAAGAAAATGTAGTAGATATACACCATGGACTACTACTCAACCATAAAAAGGAATAAAATAATGTATTTTGCAGCAACTTGGATGGAGCTGGACGCCATTATTCTAAATGAAGTAACTCAGGAATGGAAAACCAAATACCACATGTTCTCACTTACAGATAAGCTATAAGGACTCAAAGACATACAGTGATATAATGGACTTTGGAAACTCGGGGATTGGGGAAGTTGGAAGGGCTTGAGGAATAAAAGACTACATATCGGGTACAATGTACACTGCTCAGGTGACAGGTGCACTAAAATCTCAGAATTCATCACTATAGAATGCATCCATGTAACCAAAACCACTTGTACCCCCAAAAGCCATTGAAATAAAACAAAAACAACAACTTTAAGCCTAGGGGTCAAGCTGGAGGTTCTGGGACAGAGGCCCGGGACTACATCCCCCTCTGTGAAGCAGGTCCCCACGTACAACATGCAGTCAGTAAGCTCTCTTGAGCTGCAAGTTAATTCCAGAGTCTGAGACCTCGGATGGTGCTCCTCCCGGCCTCCTGCCTCTGGGAGGTCAAGGAAGCTCCCCATGTTGGAAGTAAACAGTGGGAAGGTCAGACACAGGGTGCTTACGGGGCTGGCAACCATGGAAATGGGAGGTGTGCATGCGCAGATGCCCCCATCGGAAGAGAACTTGCTTTCTCTCCTAGCTTCACCACGTGTGCCGCCATCAAGGCAGGACCCTGCTTACTCATGTCCTCAGTGGAGAGGGGTGAGGTATCTAATCTCAACTAGGGAGGACCCTTCTTCCCAACATAGGGTTGGTCCTCGTCAGCTTCACTTTATTTACATGTATCCAGGCTTCTGGGAATTTCTTACTAATCTCTTTAATAAAAGTCTCCCAAAGACCTGAAAAAGACATGTTTTCGGCCGGGCGCCGTGGCTCACCCCTGTCATCCCAGCACTTTGGGAGGCCGAGGTGGGTGGATCACCTGAGGTCAGGAGTTCGAGACCAGCCTGACCAACATGGAGTAACCTCGTCTCTACTGAAAATATAAAATTAGCCGGACCTAGTGGCACACGCCTGTAATCCCAGCTACTCAGAAGGCTGAGACAGGAGAATCACTTGAACCTGGGAGGCGGAAGTTGTGGGGAGCCGAGATCGCGCCATTGCACTCCAGCCTGGGCAACAAGAGCGAAACTCCGTCTCAAAAACAAAAAACAACAAACAAAAACATGTTTGTTTTGTTTTGTTTTAATAGTATCTAGATTGTATTTCTATTGATTTTTTTCTTACTTTTTATAAATTTTAGACTCAGGGCATACATGTGCAGGTGTGGTACACCGGTGTATTGCCTGATTCTGAGATTTGGGCTTCTATTGATCCCATTGCCCAGGTAGTGAGCGTGGTACCCAATAGTTTTACAGCCCCTGCTCCCCTCCCTTCCTTCTCCCCTTTTGGGGTGCTCAGTGTCTATTGTTCTCATCTTTATGTCCATTTGGACAACATATTTAGCTCCCACTTTTAAGTGAGAACATGTGGTATTCGGTTTTCCATTCCTGAGTTACTTCACCTAGAATCATGGCCTCCAACTCCACCCAAATTGCTGTAAAAGACATTATTTGATTTGTCGTTATCGTTGTGTAGTATTCCATGATGTATATGTACCACATTTTCTTTTATCCAATCCACCCGTAATGGACACATAGGTTGATTTCATGTCTTTGCTATTGTGATTAGTGCTGCAATAAACATGTGCATGCCAATGTCTTTTTATTAATAGTAGATCAATTTCTTTCCTTTGAGGAGATCCCAGTCATGAAAAAGACCTGTACTCAACACCTGAATCTTCAAATCACAACCCAGTGCTCTGATATCAGCGTCTCTTTCCTTGAGCCTAGGACTTGCCACCCTGTCCGTCCTGCTGTGTTGACCTGTGCAGCCCTGGGTAAAATTTTGTATGATTTTTTTTCCACATATAGGTCCTGCACATTTCTTGTTGGATTTATTTCTGAACAATCTTTTTTTAGGGATGTTGTAATAAATAGGAATTTTCTAAATTAAATGTATCAACTGGTTATCTCTGATAGTGATTATTTCTATATTACATTATTTAACATTCCACTCCCCTTAGCTCTCTTGTTAATTCAAGCAGTTTTTCTGTTGATTTTGTTGAATTTTCCAGGTAGGTTATCATGTTATCCAAATACAGTATGTCCTGTTTTTCAGAATATATTCTCTTCATTTTAAATTTCTGTGTGTGTGTGAGAGAGAGAGACAGAGAGAGTAACCCTTCCAACTTTTCAATTCTGTATAATAGTTAAAATACAGTGAATTTACCTTTTCCATAGAGGATTGATAAACTTTGCCTGTAAAACCCTCTGGTCCCAGCATCCTTATACAACTGATACACACATACACATAGAAATACACACATAGTTCTTTTACAATCCTTTATTTTTTAAGAGTCTCTGGTTTATTTGTATTTTCTAGATTTTCATAAGCCACTTTAAATGCATTTTTCTTGCAACATGATCAATTTTATGCAATTTCCATTTTTAACAAAGTTGTTCATAGAAATCTCTTAAAAGTCTATAAATCCTCTTCGTATTTGTGATTATATCTTTATTCTCAATCCTATTTTGGTCTCATTTTTTCTTGATTAGATTTCTTGGGTTTGAATATTTTATTTGTCATTTCAGAGAAACCGATCTCATTTATAGCAATTCTGCCGAATGCATATTTATGCTCGTTATTTCTGTTAATTCCTTCCTCCCACTTTTCTTATGCTTCCCGCTTTTGTTGCTGATTTGTTGAATGTAATGGTCAGTATACTTATTTTTGTCTTGCTCAATATGAAAAACATTTAAGATTATTATTGTAATAATAAGTACAGCTTTGGCTGCAACTCATACATTGTCTTATGTTGTCTCATTATTTCACAAATAGTCTATACTTATAGCTGTGTGCCACCTTTTACTGAGTTATACAGGAATGTTTATTAAATTTCAAGAAGTTTCTCATTTAAATTCTATTATTTATATATAGTTTGTATGGCAATTAGACAATACAGGCATTACAACATTTAAAAGAATTTATTCAGATCTTTTAAAGGGTGAATGTAATTATTGCTGTAAATATTCCATGGGCACTAGAAAAAAAAAAGCAAGCATTATCTCTGCAAGTTTTGATATATTACTATTAAATCAATTTTATCAATAGGCTCCTCTGACTTTGATATATTAAGTGAGCTAAGAATAAAATATGGTATCAAATCAGAAAAATGCAATTATAATCTACCACCAGTGCTATGCTTCTCTCTATCTGTATGTTTCTCATAGGATTTCAGCATATATTTTGATGCGATGTTATTCATGACAACAACAATAACAATAATAATAATGCCTGACACGTTTGGGGTGTTTATGACATGTTAACAACTGTGCCAAGCACACTGAACATCTTAGCTTTTCCATTCTCACAAGGATGCTATGAGGACTGTCTGCAGTTTACAGAAGAGGAAACTGACTCTCACAGAGTTCATCATTTAGGGTTGGAACGGACCACCTGAAACGGGAAAGAAAAAAGGAAACCTAAAACAAAGTGGACGTTGATTCTCTTCCCAGCGTTGGCCCTGACAGGTGTCATGGCGGCCTCGCGTTGTCCACAAGGGCATGGGCTCCCGCTCTGTATCTTGTTGCCCTCAGCACGTGGCTGACTTCAGATGCCAGATTCTTAACCACCAGCCATCCTGCCTCCTTTAGGGTCCAAAAGGGAAAAGAGATGAGGGGCCTCTGATGCTTAAAGCTATCCAAGTCACCCCAGCTATACTCCTTCCCAAACCCGGAATGTCCCTTTAAGTTAGGTCACTCTCGCGTCCATGCCCAGCCTTGGTGGAGACTGGAAATCAGCACCCCAAGGCCCTGCCTTCACAGGTGAAGTACGAGCCATCATCCTGAGGCCTCCTCACATCCCACAGGTGAAGCCCTGTTGCGTCCTCCCTCTCTTTGGACTCTGACCTCCTCCTCAGAACAGCAGAAGGCTTGTCCTCTTACTTCCCTGTCATCTTCAAAGGCCTCCCCTCTTCTCTGGTGTTTGGAACTGGTGGGTAGCATGACCTCTTCCGAGAGCTCCTGAGAGAGCAGGGAAGAATGCAGGCTGCAGATAGCTCCCTTTTCAGTCCTGGGCTCAGTACCTGTCTCGAGTTAGTACAGGAAAAGGTCCACTTTCATGGGATGGCAGAGGTAGAGTAAAGGAGAAATACATACACAAGCAAACCAACACACATACACAAACCAATACACATACACACAAACCAATACACACATACACAAACCAACACACATATACCAACCAATACACACACACACAAATACACACATACACACACACACCACTACACAAACCACTACACACATACACAAACCAATACACATACACACAAACCAGTACACACATACACATACAAATACACATGTTCACAAACCGATACACAAACACACAAACCAATACACACATACACAAACCAACACACATATACCAACCAATACACACACACACACAAATACACATACACACACACCACTACACAAACCAATACACACATACACAAACCAATACACATACACACAAACCAGTACACACATACAGAAACCAGTACACACATATACATACAAATACACATGTTCAAACCGATACACACACACACAAACCAATACACACACATACACAAACCACTACACACAAACCAATACACACAAACCAAAACACACACAAACCAACACACACACAAACCAACACACACACAAGCCAATATGCACATACACAAACCGACACACACACATAAACCACTACACACATACACACAAACCAATACACACACAAACCACTACACAGATACACACAAACCACTACACACATACACACAAACCAATACACACACAAACCACTACACACACAAACCACTACACACATACCCACAAACCAAAACACACATACACACCAATACACACACACAAATCGATACACACACAAAAATCAGTACACACACACATACACAAATACACACATACACAAACCAATACAGGCATATACATACAAATACACCTACACACACCAATACACAAATACACAAACTAATACACACATACACATACAAATACACATATACACAAACTGATGCACACATACACAAACCAATACACACACACACAATTACACATACACACAAACCAACACACACACATACACAAACCAGTACAAATACACACAAACCAATAAACACATACGAATACACACACACAAACACACACACACATAACGCAAATAAATAGTTCAGTACATTAGCCTGACAGTCAAATAAGATCACCGAAGAAAACTTTGAAAAGAAAGGTATTTTCCCTAAGAATTTAGTTAATTATTACTTGGGTTCTTTTCAGATTAGCATCTTTTTAAAATTATCTTTTCTACGTGGCGATGGCTGGAGCTGAGGAAAGTTATTAGTATGGTGAACTTTTTCCTTGAATCTCATACTAAACTCATGTATTAAGTCAACTATTTAGAGGCGATCTTTCTTTTCTTTTTCAATTTTACAATCTCTTTTTGTTGCCTGGCTAAAACTTTGAGAAGAATGTGAAAAGCTGCAGGGAGTGTTAGCATTCTTGTTTCTGACTTAAACAGAAAGACTTCCAATATTTTACTATTTTAAAATATTTGCTGTGATTCTTAATTCTTACTTTAACAAGTATCTTCCTTGTTATAACTAGCTTGCTAATAATTTTAATAAGAATGGATATTAAAATCTATCATCTTTTGTGATTATCACATTTTTTTCTGTTCAATCTTTTAAGTTAGTTAATTATAAGATAGATTCTCTGAGGTTGAATCCATTCTGTCTTCCTGAGTTAACCACAGTGAGTCAAAGCTTGCTATTTTTTATATTATTGTTACAATAATATCTGTATTGTTTCTTTGAGTATCTTTGAGTATATGTTCAAATGTAAGCATGGCTAGTTTTTTTTCTTTCCTTTTCCTTGGTTTGTTGACTGTTGTAAAAAGCTCTTTATTTGGTTTAGGTGTGAAGTTAAACTAGGATTCTACAATTAGTTGAGGAGTTTCACATTTTTATTTTTCTGGTCTGAACGAGTTGATAGGGTATATAGTATCATTTTTATTCAGTAAGAATTTCATAGAATAGACCGGGAGCGATGGCTTACGACTGTAATCCCAGCACTTTGGGAGGCCGAGGCGGGCAAATCACGAGGTCAGGAGATCAAGACCATCCTGGCTAACACGGTGACACCCCGTCTCTACTAAAAATGCAAAAAATTAGCCAGGCGTGGTGGTGGGCGCCTGTAGTCCCAGCTACTCGGGAGGCTGAGGCAAGACAATGGCGTGAACCCAGGAGGCGGAGCTGGCAGTGAGCCGAGATTGGGCCACTGCACTACAACCTGGGCGACAGAGAGAGACTCCATCTCAAAAAAAAAAAAAAAAAGAATTTGGTAGAACTTACCCATAAAGCTATCTGATCCTGTTAACATTTTTAGGGATTGATATGTGAGTCCCTTTCATTTTATTCTATGGTTCTTAATATATTTAGGTAGTCGATCCTACCTTTAGTTGATTTTTTTCCACTTTTATTATCTTTAAAAACCTGGTTTAAATGTTCACATTTGTTACCATAAAGCTGTGTGTAGATTACACATGACTTTTCATAATGTTCTCAATCTTTATGCATCTACCCCATTTTTTCTAATGTTGTTTACTTTTTCCTTCTTTATTCTTCTTGATTAGGCTTGTGAAAATTTTGATTTTTATTAATCTTATTAAGCAACCTTTCTGAGTTTTGGTTTATTTGTTTAAACTTCTATTTTAGTAATTGTTCCCATTATCTTTATGAAATAGTCACGTAGAATTTCAGTTTATTTTTTCATCAGTTTTCTAGTTTCTTGAGTTTTAGGTTTATGTATTTTATTTTTTTTAATTTTTTATGTTTATTTTTAAATTTTCTTTATTTTCTGATATGTGTGTTAGACTATACATATACATGTGCATATTCACAGATCTTTACATGTAATGTTCTCATTACTATTCATTTTTAAAGAGTTTATAAGTTATTTTGAATTCCTCTTTATTCCAGGAGTTATTTACTACTAGTAGTAATAATAATATTTATAATAACAATAGTGGGGCTGGTAACAGTTGCTGTTGTTGACAAGTGGATAAGATTATTATTTTGCTATGCATTTTATTGTATTTTAGTCACAGAATATGGGCTTGTATTTTTACCTTTTATAGTTGGTTGAGATTTTCTTTGTGTCAATCTTTGTGAAAGTACAAGTTTTATTTTTAAATAAGCATTCTCTGTTTATTTTGGGAATAATTATGTGTGCGTTTGCGTGTGTGTAAAGAGATTTAGATATAAATAAGAATTGTTTTACTCTCCCAAAACTCTATTGGTGCAAGAGTAAAGTAACTGAAGTAATAATAGCCCACAAAGATAAAGACAATAGAGGATGAATCAACAGTGTTCATAGAAGTAAGTTAGATTTCAAAGACGGAAAACAGAGAGTCAGGAGAGCTAAGAAAACAGAAATATTTGTGCCTACAGAGGTAGTCACAGTTAAAAACAAATTAATTTTCCCCACGGGACTCTGGGGAGGTTTGGGACTTGGGGGCACCAGTTTCCAACGTTGCACATCTGTACTGAGCAGTTAGGTGCCACCCCTATGTCTTTTCCAATCTCCTTGTCTTCCATGTGTGGCCATGGAAATATCCATTCCTATCTCTGCAGGGAATGGGAGTTTTATTATCTTTGGAATTAAGAGGCTGCAGATGTGGGGAAACCACAAAAGGAATAAGTAAGTTTACATCCAGAATGCTCACGCCCCTCGTCTCTTCCCTTGCCCTGTTCCCAGGAGTCAGTCACTGGGCATAACCCCTACCACTAGGTGGGGAGATTGCAGGATTATTTTCAGGAGAAACCAAGTGGTCACAAATAAAAAGGCTTATAAGGCCTGTCATTAGGGGGGCTGTGTACCAGAGAGACAAAAAAGCTGGCCATCTAACTGCACCATGGTGGAGGTCCACTGTGGATAGCTGATGCAGATACCCAGAGCTTCCAATGAGTTTAAAGTCTTGCTGCTAAATATGAATGGGCAGCTCGAAGTCCCGATTCCTGAGAGAAGAGACTCGACATGAAAGGCATAGACCAAGACAAAAAGGGACACAGGAATTAAAGCAGGCCACGCCTAGTGGCTCATACCTGTAATCCCAGCACTCTGGGAGCCCCAGGAAGGAGGATAGCTTGAGACCAGGAGTTTGAGACCAGCCAGGGCAACATAGCAAGACTCCAACTCTACAGAATAATAAAAAATAAACTAAGTTGGGTGTGGTGGCATGCCCTGCAGTCCCAACTACACAGGAGGCTGAGGCAGGAGGATCAATTGAGCTTAGAAGTTGGAGACTGCAGTAAGCCATGATCGTACCGCTGCACTCCAGCCTGGGCAACAGAGTGAGACCCTATCTCTTAAAAAAATTAATTAATTAAAATTTTTAAAATAAGCAAATAGGAAAAGAACTTGGAGGAACAGACAATAGATGGAAGAGAATAAAATAGATAGTAAAACTAAAGTGATAAAGGGATGAATATAAGGAGAGAGACAGTGAAAAGCCCGTTAGATCCATCCAGGAGCTCCGATACCTGACTAGTGGGAGAAAACTGTGGGAAGAATATCATCAAATAAATAATGCTGAGTAATTGCTGAGTAATGGCCAGATTGAGCCCATGAAGCATACGGGGAAATCTGCAAAATGTTAATTAAATTAAATTAAATTAAAAAGACCTATGCCAGCCACATGCAGCATCACACAATTTCAGAACACCAGGGATGAAAAGTAGAACCTAAGAGATTCCAAGAGGAAAAACAATCAAAAATGCAAACTGGCTCTATACAAAGGAATAGGAAATGAGGTAAAAACTCTGCTTCTCTCTTGTAACACTGTAAGCTGGGAGACCAAGTTCACCAAGGCTTATACGAGGAAGTCTCTGGGGGTGGGATGCATATAGGTCCTTGAAAATGTGTCTGAACCCTTGGAAAATTACTGACAGGTATTTGACAGGTCTTTGGAGCACTTCGAGAGAAGTGGCTCCTTATACACAGAACACTAATTAAATTATGAAACAAAGCAATTGTCAGTGCCAAAAAAGCAAAAGGTTGTACAAAACAATGACCGTATACTGCTCGTCTAGTCAGAAAACAATATGATCATAGCAATATAAACATTAATTAATGATTTAATCACAAATGGTGATGTAGATATATTGATTAGATGGAGGAAGGGAAATGGGGGGTGGATATGTAAAAATAAAAATTGTAACTAATAAAACAAGAAATCAGTATATAATATGAAACATTCATAAATCAAGAAGTAGCAACATAAGTATTAATTAGAACAGAAAAAATATGAAAGCCATCACTTATAGGAAGTAGGACTAGGGGAGGATAAAGGAGTGAAGCAGAATTATTTAATACTGCGTTATTTTTTAACTACACACATTTATTACTTTAGTAAAAATAGAAAATATTTTAAAATACTTACAAACATATATATAGCTATATTTTCAGTCAACCTTATTGATTGTGTTAACCACCACCTTATACAGACATATCATTAATGACAAAGGATACACACAAAATTCAGTGGAAATAGGATGGTCGTTTTTTGAAATGGTGATAGGTCAAATATATATGTGTGTATGTGTACACACATATATACACACATCTATATGGATATACACACATGTGTTTATATGTATACATATAAGTATATAAAAGTGTCTTATTGAGCTTTCTTTTGTATTTATCTGACATACAAAATACGTTTGTGTAGTATTCACCGTGATGAAAAACAACAATGTATGTGTACACACACACACACACACAGATAAAAGCCAACTTTGACCTTTACGATGGTTAACTTTGTGTATCACCTGGATTGGGCCATGCGGTGCCCAGGTGTTTGGTCAAATGTTATTCTGGGTGTGTCTGTGAGGGAGTTTTTGGGTGAGGTTAACATTTGAATCGGTAGAATGAGTGAAGCAGATTACACTTCCTAATGTGGGTGTCTCTCCTCCCGTCAATTAAAAGCCTGGATAGATAAAACAAAAGGCTAACCGTCCCTTGAGTTAGAGGAAATTTCTTCTACCTGACAGCCTTAGGCTGGAATATAGGTTTTTTCCAACCTTTAGACTCAAACTGAAACACTGGTTATCCTCAAGTCCCAAGCCTGCTGACTCTTTATTGGAATGACACCATCAGTGCTCTTGGATCTCTACTTGCTGACTACAAATTTTGGAACTTCTCAGCCTCCACAATGGAGTGAGACAATTCCTTATAATAAACTGTAGTATGTGTGTATGTATGTATCTGTCTATCCTATTGGTTGGGTTTCTCTGAAGATTCCTGGCTAATATAACACCCATTTCATACTATACAAAAAAGATTAATTCAAGATGAATCAATGAACTAAATATGATAATAAAAATAAATTAGTTTTCTAGGAGATGCATAGTAGAAAAGACCTTTAATTATCTTTGAATAAGGTAAACGTCTGTTTATCAAGACCAAAAATATACCAACTAGAAAAGAAAAGATTTATCTATTGGATTTAATCAAAATAAAGAATCCCTTTTCATTAAAAGACACCATTAAGAGAATAAACAGATAAGCCATAAACATGAAAGAGATATTTCCAGTACAAACATTCAACTGTAAACTCAAATTCAGAGTATTAAAAAAAGTTTCTACAAATAAATTAGAAAAATTTTGATAAACCTAACAAAAATAAGAAAGAAAGATGAACAGGCACTTCACAATATAGGATTGATTTTCTTTTTCTTTTTCTTTTTTTTTTTGAGATAAGGTCTCACTCTGTGGTCCAGGCTGGACTGCAATGGCATGATCACAGCTCATTGCAGCCTAGCTCTCCCAGGCTCAGGTGATCCTCCCACCTCAGCCCTTCAGGTAGCTGGGATTACAGGCATGTGCTACCACATTCGGCTAATTTTTTGTATTTTTAGTAGAAATGAGGTCTCACCTTGTTGTCCAGCACAATAGAGGATTTTGAAATAGCCAATAAACATATGAAAAAGTGTTCAAGCATCAGAGAAATACAAATAAAGATCAATGAGACACTTCTATATACTTACAAGAAAAACTAAATTTAAAAGACTCACATTATCAGGTGTTTAGGAGGATGGAGAACAGCTGGAATTCTCTTAAATTGCTAATAAGAATATAAATTGGCACAATCATTCTGTAAAACTATTTAGGAGTACCTACTAAATCAAAATATACATACATATTATGATCTAGTAACTGTAATTACCAGTATATAAATCTTCTCCCAAAATGAGTGCTCATGTCCACCAAAAGATATGCACCAGAATGTTTATAGCTACTTTCTTTATAAAAGCACCATGATGAAAAATAAGTGTCCATAAATAGTAGAATGGATAAATATATTTGAAAAAAGTTTCAACCGTGTAAAAATTTTTAACTGTATAAATAAATTTCAACTGAATAAAAAAATTCCATTTTTGCAATGGAATACTACGCAAAAATGAAAAAGAACAAAATCCTGATAGATACTGCATGGATCAACTCGCAGACATAAAGTTAAGGGAGAAACATCAACTCTATGATTTCATTCACATGAAATTTAAAACAAGTATAACTCCCCCAACTATTCTTGGAGAGATAATAATTGGCAGAGGGCATGAGGGAACCTATTGAACTGCTAAAAATGCTGTATACCTTCATCTAGGTGGAAATTACACAGGGATACACATATCTAAAAAAGGCATCAAGGCACACATTAACATTTGTGTGCTTTGTGTAATTAAAACTCTATTTAAAGAAAATAGTACACACACCAAAAATCAGGGCCACATGACCAAGAGACAAAAGAAAAAACAGACAAGAGTCTCACAGCCAGGTGCAGTAGTGGATGCCTTGCAGTCCCAGTTTCTCAGAAAGCTGAGGAAGGAGAACCTTTTTAATCCAGCAGTTTGCAGCTGTAGCACTACAATAGCACCTGCGAATAATCACTGAACTCCCATCTGAGCAACAAAACAAGACTCCATCTTATAAAATCACACAGGTTATTCAGACAAATGAGTTAAGGTAATATTGGGGGTTGAACTATATGATAGTGATGCTTGTGTTGATGAAAACTGATGGAATAATGGCAAGTTCATATAGTTGATTCTAATACCAAAAAAATGGTAATTCTGCAGGGAATCACAGAATTGAAAGAAGGAAAAGCAAAACAGTGAATATATAGACACATGGACTGAAATCAACTGTATAGAAAGATAATGGTATTAATAATATGAGGTTTGAAACATGGGAAATTAAAATATATGACAGCAAGACTGCAAAAGAAGAAACATATACATATATATATATATATTCAAAAGAAGAAACAAATGGAAATTAGAAAAATTTAAAATATATTAAGATTGGAACTCATTAGACAGGTATAATGGAATATACCCATTTAAGTGAACTTAAAATGTCTCAGATTTTGAGCATAATCAAAGTGGAAAGGCAATAACTTATTTTAGATATAACACATCAATAAATGATGTAATCTCTAGGGTAAAAGCTAAAAGAATAATAAAATAACAAATAACAATAAATTAATAAAGGAAAGAATGAGAATAATGAAAAGTCTGATTGATTTAAAAGAAGTCAAGACAGGAGAGGCCAAAGAACATGAAACAAGTGGGTCAAGTAGAAAACAAACAAACAAAAAAAAGTGGAGGACAATAAACACAATATAACAGTTATTACATTACATATAAATGGGTAAATGCTCCAAGAAGCAAAGACTGTCAGACTGAGTATAAAGACAAAACCAAGTTATATCCTGTTTAAGACTCACAACTTGGGGTGCAAGAACACAGAGTTGTTAAATGTGAAAGGATTAGAGAAGACATACCATACAAACCGTTACCAAGAAAAGCTAGGGCAGTTACGGTAATACCAGATAGAGTAGACCTTAAACAAACATTGCTAAAAACAGAGATATATTTCATAATCAAAAAGGGATAAATCCAAGGGAATGTACCACTCCATTCTAAATGTGAATGCGCATAAAAACATACCTTCAAATTATAAGAAGCAAACATTAAGAGAATTAAAATTAGAATTAGAAAACAGTAATCAGAATAAAAGAGTTTAACATGATCTTCTCAATGTAACATGATGAATAACTTTTAGAAGTTTTACAATTTTGGTATTTACTTTGCATTCTTGAAATAAAACTAACTTGGTCATTGTATGTTATCTTTTTACAAGTCATTAGCTGAAGGGATTTAGGTTTCCGCTCCATATTCATGAGTAAGATTAACCTGTAACTTTTTTCACACATTTTCCTTGTCTGGCTTTGATATATCTGTGTTGTGCTAGGTATATAACATAATTCGGGAATTGTAGCCTCTTTTTTTGTTGTTGTTGTTTGTTTGTTTGTTTTTTAAAAGTGTTTGTGGAGGTTTAGGATTATTTATTTCTTCATCGGTATAATTTATCTATAAAATCATTTGGGCCTAGTGTTTCATTGTGGAAAGTTTTTTTTTTAATTAATTAATTTTTTTAACTACTGATGCAAGGTATTTAATGGCTATAGGACTCTAGAAATTTAAGATTTCTCCTTTGGTCAGATTAGTTGATTTTTTAAAGAATTTGTCCATTTCAATTAAATGTTGCATATATTGTCAAAAAGTTGAAAAAATAAACTACTTTTTTTAAATCACCGTTTAACCTTTTTGCTATTTTGCTTTTTTCATTCTCGAAATAATTTTATTTGTGCTATTTTTCTATGATGTTTTCATAATATATCTTGCCAGAGTTGGTCTATTTTATTATTCTTTTAAAACAACCAAATATTAGCTTTGTTCAGTTTCTCTAGCATAATATTTTTTATTTTATTAATTTCTGTCCTATTTTAACATTTGCCTCTTGTCCAATGTAAGTAGTATAAAGTTTTTTTAGATGCAACTTTCTTGGCTTTCCAAGAGTTATTATAAACACATCTCTGTGTGTGTATAAACCAAAGTATTTTTGACATTATTAATTACTAATGAATAGATACAGTGAGCTACCTGGAGGTACATTTTTAAAGTTCCATGTCTGAGATTCTAAAAATAATTTTAATTTCCAAATTAACCATGTTATGTTCAGTATGAAATCAGTTCTTTGAAATTTTTGTCTTACTGCATGTGTTTCATTTTAATAAATATTCCACGTATCCTTGGAAAGAATTTTTCTCAATTTAAGAGTGTTATTTTATATTATCTATTAATTAAGTTTGTTAGTTTATGGATTAAATTTTCTATACATTCAATCACTTGTCTTCTACCTGATCGATAAGTTACTGAGAAAGACGTGTTAAAATCTTCTGCAAGATGATGGATTTATCTGTTCTGCTTCAGTAATATTCGTTGTTTCATTTACACATTGTAAAGCTATGCATTAAATTCATAGACATTTAGGGCACAATACAGTGTGATATACTTTATATTCAGTAGTTCATTTTGAATTATTGTCTAAGTTTTTATAATGTTGATATTGCTACACTAGCTTCCTTTTGGCTCGTTGGTTTTCATGCAGTATACCTGTCTTCATTCTTTTACTTTCAAACTTTTGTGACTGAACATTTTAGGCATTCCTCTTATAAACAGAATAGTTTTCTTAAATTGGAGGCTAAAAACCTTTGCTTTTCACTTAGAAAGTATAATTCATTTACATTTATTGTGAAGATTATTATAATTGATAGTATTTCTATCATTTAATTTTGGGGAATTTTTGTTTCTTTTCACTATTTTTCTACCCGTTTGATGTATTTTAAATGTAGGTGATTGGTCTAATCTTCTGTTTTTCACTTTTCTAGTTAACTAATAGATTTTCCCTCTTTCAGCTTGATACAATCAGCTTGGAATATTTAACACCTGACACTGATATATGCTGTTTTTGCCCAATATTTTATTTGTACTCAGTTTGTACTGTACACTTAATAAATTATAATATTTGTTTTACATTGTATTATTTAATTAGTTCTACCCACATGTATATACTTTTTTTTGCTCACCATTCTTTCCTACACCTCAGATTTTTTTTCTCCGAATTACAAACAATGGACTTTAGAAGTTTCCTTTTTAAGCGCCTATTCTTTTTAAACTCTACATTTTTTTCTTGTTGATATATATGTATTTCAGCTTCATTCTTGCAAGATATAATTTTACTCCTGGCAACTTCAGGTTTAGGGTAATATTTTTTCAAAATTTTGAAGGTATTGTTTTATTTTCTAGCTTCTAGCATTGCTATTGATATTTCCATTTCCAGAGAAGTTTTCATTAATATGCATCATTCCTCTTCATTTTCTGTCCACTTTTTGCCCTGAGGGTTTTGTGGCTGTAGATTTATTCAGTTTGGGAGAAACTGTGCTTTCTGAATCTGACAATTAGTATTTTTTAATCAATTTCAGAAATTTGCAGCCACTTTATCTTCAAATATTACCTTTTCCCCAATTCTCTCAATGTGTTTATTCTAGAACTCTGAAAAGACGTGTTAGACTTTCCTACTCTATTTTCTGTGTCTGTTTAACCTGGACCCCGAGTTTTGTTAAGTCCTAGGGATTTTATCATTCTTTTCCAAAGGTTTCCTGGTAATTTTTCATAGTTTCTAGTTCCATAATCACACTTTTGAAATGCTTTTATTTATTTAATCATAATAAACATGCTTTAAAATATTCTGAATTTTATCATTGTGGTAGCTATAGGTTTTGTATGTCTGATAATTCTGTAGTATTTTTTTGTTTTTTTTTTTTTTTTTGCTAATTTTTGCTATGGCAGCTTTGTTGCCTCATGTGATTTGTAATTTGTAATTTCTGATCATGGATACACATTCTCAGGACTTTTATCTGTTGGAGTTTTTTGAAATCTGAAGTTAAAGTGGTCTTCCAAAGAAGATTTAGTTTAGTTCTCCTAGACATATGAGGATTGCCAGTCTGAAATTATTTTAAAATAAAATATCATGGAGATTTTCAGGCCACACAGGTAGTATAAATTTCAGTCCCAAACTCATGTAATGATTTATATTAGCAATTCTTAGTAAAATCTTACTTCTTTCTATTCCTTCTAACTAGAGCCTAAGACAAGCCACAAGGATATTCTATATTTCCTCTGTGGGGTATGTTTCTTCCCTAGTTCACTTCTAGGGTTCTATGTACAGCTGCCTCTGATCAGACCACCCAGCTGGAGCACACCTAGGTTTTGTCTCCTGTCCTGCTTTTGTGCCTTAGACTATGTGCCACATTTTAAAGTTTTCTGTAGCAAAAGGTTTTTTCTCTGGACATCAAGTTCGCCATGTAGAATGAGCCAAGTTTCATCATTCTTTCACTCCTAACACTGCAGAGCACAAGTAAGAAAACAGTCTAATCTTTCTTCTGTTTTAGTTGGCTTTTCTGTCCTTTATGGAGTTTTTCTTTCTTTTGAAATAAAAATATTTTACAAAATTTATGTGCAAAAACTAATCACTTTTCATGAACCTCGTCAATATTGTCAATATAAAGCCATGTGAATCTTCAGATTAATGTCTTTGTTAAATCCAAAATACATTTATACTATTATATACTTGATGGCGTATTCAGTTTTATTTCTCTTGTCTCTTTTTGGGGGAATATCAGTGGTAGATACTTTTTTGTTCACCGTTTCTTCCTATATTTTAAATCTAGGTATTCAGATATTTGAATGTTTGATATTTGAATGAATATTTCAATATTTCTCTTATCTCCTCCGCGTCTCTCTCATCCTGACTCTCAGAACGTCTGTCTTCACAGCTGAAAAAGAAAATTCTGCCCTGTTGGAGCTTATTGTGTTTTCCTTCTGTATCCCTCATTTGATTTTTTTTTTTTCTGGTATCGCTTTTGCCATTTAATGCCTATAATGTCATTTTCACCTGCACCGTGGTTCTATCTATTTCTTTACCGGATTTTAGTAATTCAGGAATCTCCATTTCATTTCAGTCTGTTTGCTCATTTTCACATCTTTTCCTTCATGTTACAGAGTTTATTTTTTTCTGAATTTAACTGAAAGCACATGGTAAATAATGCAGTATATTTTAAGTATGTTATAACTGCCATATTCTTTTGCTTAAATAATGCAGAGTCTTTTCATAGGTACCTTTTTTTGGTCACATTATTCAAGCTAAAACAAGAAGTCTACCAAACTAGGTAAATGCCCCAAACAGTGTGAGCTGATTCTCCCCCCCCAATCCCTCCCTGTGCACCTGGATACATTCAGATCTGAAACTGAAAGATGGGTTGACAGAAGTTTACAAACCAGTTTAGTTCTACAGCGACTGGAGAGGAGCAGAAAGCATCCCGGGAGACGATCATAGCAGGAAAATTTCAATTTGCTGCCGTTCCTTTTCTGTGTTTGCTGAAGCCAAACACTAAGGATTAGCTTTCCATATGGAGTTTCCCCTTTAGATCTGCCTCCATTTCCAATGTGGAATACCACTGCTTCCCGGCCCCGCGGTCCCGTCCACTGCCTTGGGAAGAATCATGTCCGTGACGGGCGCCTTCCATGCCTGGGGTTTCATATTTGCAGCTACTATTACAGTTGTCCTCCCTTATCTAAGATTTTGCTTTCCACAGTATCAGTTACCCAGGGTCAACCTTGGTCTGAAAGTATTAAATGAGCAATTCCAGAAATAAACAATGCATAACTTTTAAGTCGTGTGGAGTTCTGAGTAGCTGATAAAAATCTCATGCCGTCCTGCTCAGTCCCGTCCGGGATGAGAATCATTCCTTTGTCCAGTGTATCCAGGCTGTAGACACTCTGCACCCATTCGTCACTTATAGGTTATCATATGCACTGTCCTGGTATTCCAGAGCTTGTATTCAAGTAGCCCTTATATTTTAAATTTATTTTCATTTTTTATTTTTTGAGATGGAGTCTCACTCTGTCGCCCAGCCTGGAGTGCAGTGATGCGATCTGGGCTCACTGCAACCTCCACCTCCCAGGTTCAAGCGATTCTCTTGTCTCAGCCTTCTGAGTAGCTGGGATTACAGGTGCCCACCACCAAGCCTGGCTAATTGTTTTGTATTTTCAGTAGAAACGGGGTTTCACCATATTGGCCAGGCTGGTCTCGAACTCCTGACCTCAGGGGATCCACCCACCTCAGCCTCTCAAAGTGCTGGGATTACAGGCGTGAGCCACTGAGCCCGGCAGCCCTTATTTTACTTCTTTTTTTTTTCTGGTTTATCATTAGTTATTGTTGTTAATCTCTAACTATATGACTAAATTATAAATTAAACTTCATCATAGGTATGTATGTATAGGTTCACTACTATCCACAGTTTCAGGCATGCAGTGGGGGCCTTGGAATTATCTCTCGAATATAAGGAGGCACTACTGTACTCACCCTTGAACTTCCCCGAGCAGCTAGGTCCCACGGTGTTGACCCATAACAGCTAAAGAACAAGGAGTTCACGTCAAACGTGTGACCTGCCCACAGCTCCATTCTCAATACTTACAATGCAGAAGTGTAAATGGATCTGCCATAGTCTCTTCTTGTCTCCTGACACCTACTGCTTTCTCAGACAAGCAGGTGTGCCTTTCTTTTGGGTCTTTTCTTCATTTTTTGACCTGTCATTTACTTACTATATTTTTTTTTGAAATGGGAGTCTCATCCTGTCTCCCAGGCTGGAATGAAGTGGTACAAGCATAGCTCAGTGCAGCCGCGAACTCCTGAGCTGAAGAGATTCTCTTGCCTCATTCTCTCCAGTAGCTGGAATTATAGGCATGAGCCACCACGCCTAGACTTCTGCTATTTTTAGTAGGAATTCCTTGCAGTTTCTGACCTTTCTGTAGCACCCCTCTTCCCTATTTTCCAAGGAAGATGTTGGTTATCACTCTTACTATAGTCCTTTTGTTATTCTCACTGGAATCTGGATGGGGGACATTAAACATCTAAAATCACCACCTTCATTTACCCAGAAATCTGTCCTAATTAGGACTCTCCAGATTTTCACATATTTGTTAAATATTTCCAGAGCATATTTCATGTCAGGCACATCCTAGGTACCAGGAATACATCAGCAAACAAAGCAGACACACATCCCCAGCAGGAGAGACAGGTGCTAACAAACAGACATTGCTAGAAAGTACATCGTATAGTACGTTAGAAGGAGACAAGTACCCTGGAAAATGGAGAACTGGGTAAAGGGGCACCAGGGCTGGGAGAGGACCAGAGAAAGCCTCATTGAGAAGATGATATGTGAGCAATGGTGTGAAGGAGAAGAGAGAGTTGGTCACGTGTATTTCTGGGGGAAGACCGTCCCCTAGACGGGAGGAAGCCGGAGAAACATCCAGTGCAAAAGCTCCAAGTCAAGGCTGAGCCTGGGATATTGAAGGGACGGCCAGGAGGCACAGGTGGCTGGATCCCAGAGAGCAAGTTGGCAGAGAGGCATGGACGATGGGTCCCAGATGTCATGGGAAGCCCATCATATGGACTTTGCAGGAGACACAAGGGCTTTGGTTGTTATTTAAAGGAACATGGGGAGCCAACAGAGAATTTTGAAGAGAAGAAGGCTATGACCTAATTTACACTTCGAAGGATCACTTTGTTGTCCTGTGGTTTTGTTTTGTTTTGTTTTGTTTTGTGTTTTTTGTTTTTTGTAAGAGGGAGTCTTGCTCTGTTGCTCAAGCTGGAGTGCAGTGGCATGATCTCGGCTCACTGCAACTTCTGCCTCCAGGGTTCAAGCGATTCTCCTGCCTCAGACTCCCGAGTAGCTGGGATTACAGGTACCTGCCACCACACCTGGATAATTTTTTTATTTTTAGGAGAGACAGGGTTTTGCCATGTTGGCCAGGCTAGCCTCAAACACCTGACCTCAAGCAATCCACCCACCTTGGCCTCTCAAAGTGCTGGGTTTACAGGTATGAGCCACCATGCCCAGACTAAAGGATAACTTTGGAGGCTGCATTGAATACAGAAGTCCTGGGATGTGATTAGAATTCCTGGGACCTAGTTGATAGTCCCTAAGGTCATGGAGTTGAGATGAAAAACTGTCACTCTCACCCAGACTGCACGGAGAATTCCCTGGGAAGCTTTTAACATCCCCCTGCAGGCCAGGGGCGGTGGTTCACACCTGTAATCCCAGCACTTTGAGAGGCCGAGGTGGGTGGATCACCTGAGGTCAGGAGTTCAAGACCAGCCTGGCCAACATGGTAAAACCCCATCTCTACTAAAAATACAAAAATTAGGTGGGTGTGGTGTTGGGCACCTGTAAGCCCAGCTACTCGGGAAACTGAGGCAGGAGAATCGCTTGAACCCAGGAGGCGAAGGTTGCAGTAAGCTGAGATCGCACCATTGCACTCAAGGCTGGGTGACAGAGCAGAACTCTATCTCAAAAAATAAAATAAAATAAAATAAAATAAAAAATAAAATAAAATAAAATCCCAATGCCAAAGCTGCACTGTAGACCAATTAAATCAGAACCTCTGTGGTGGGTCCCAGGCACTGATGCTTTTTAAAACTTTCCAGGGATTCTACTGCGCAGGCAAGGTTATGAGCCACTGTTTTTAATAAAAAGAAGTCTCCCTTGACTTCCTCCACGAAACTGTGGGATCCTGGAGAACAGGGACCATGCGTTTTATTGGGCTGTCTCCATGGCATGCACTGGGTACATAGGAGAGATGATTTAATCCGTGAAATTTCAATTTCACCAAAATGAGAACACAGAATACTGATGGAAGCATGTAGTCTTCCCAGCCCAGAGTGCAAAGAGAGGGAAGTTTCTGCACAGTTCTCAAGAACGAATCTTGAACAGAAGCTTCATCACTGATTTAAGAAAGAAAGAGAAAAATAGCTACTTCTCAAGATGTGGAAAAGCAACCCTTCCGTTTTCAGAGGTAATACAGCTTCTCGCCACTGATATGTGTGTCCTGGGGATTGACGATGCTGAGGCTCTGGGACCTGTCTTGAAGGAGAGATCTTGGTGCAGGACAGAGCCGTGAGCTGCCTCAGTTTCCCCTGTAGCCACCATGCTCTCAGCAGAAACCACAGTCCACTCCAGCTCACAGAGAGCTCTTGATTACTGCCATGTTGTGAAATAATGGCTTATGTCATCCCATTGGGTTCATCCCAAGGTCAGGCTCATCCCCCAGGAATGCAGTCCCCCTGCAGAGCCCTTCACAGCCCGCAGGAACCCTGGTCTGTCCTCGCCAGCTTTGCATGGTGGTGCCGAGGCTGCTGGGTAAATGTCAGGCAGCCAGGTGTCTGAGACAAGTGGGACCAGCTGCCTGCCCTGGAAGCTGGCAGAGCTCCAGCCCTTGCCTGATTGTCCCAGTGCCTGCAGCTCCCACGTGTTCAGGATGCAGAGAGGAGCCGAGATCCCAGCACATGGCCAGGGAGCCCAGGTGGCTGGGGCAGCAGTTCCCAAGAATGCCAAGACCCACCTCCAAGACTGCACGGGAAGACTGGCCTCCACTTGCCTTGTCCAATATGGAGCCACTGGCCACATGTGGCTACTGGGTACTCGAAATACGGCCAGAGCAATGGAGGTACTGAATTTTTTAACTTTACTTCATTCTGTCTAAATTCAAATTTTAAGAAACTGATTCTGTTCTTGAAAAACTCATATGCTTAGATATGTTCAAAACAACTTAGGTATTTGAATCTACTGGGAAGTTTGTGAAATTTAAATACAGATCAAGTCAAGAAAAACATCATTCAAATCAAGATGGGCTGTAAGTGCGACATGCACACCAGATTTTGAAGATCTTACCAAAAAATTGAAAACATCATGTTCCATTAATACTTTTATATTAATTAAATGTTGAGACAATAATCGTTTTCATACCTTGGGTTAAGTAAAATATATTATTAAAATTAATTTCTCTGGTTTCATTTTACTTTTTTTCTGATTTTGCTGTTGGAACATTTAAAGTCACACAGGAGGCTCACATTTTATTTCTATGGGTCCATATCGGCCTTGTCCGGGACAGAGAGCATCCCACCATCCCTAAACCGATAGAAGATGATCCAAGTAAGTATTCCAAATCGTGGAGTAGGCCAAGAATAAACAAACTCAATGAAATTCTAACTATTTTCTTTCCTAAACAAGAATTTCTGCTGCCTCCTTCCTGTCCTCTCGTAAATAAATCCTGTTGTTTGAAATGCCTGTGTAGTTAGGTGTTGATCACTTTCATCAGCCAGAGTCTGCCATTAGGACATCAGGGAATAAGAATTCTACTATCTAGCAGGCGTCGTGGAGGGAACTTTAAATGCTGTGATTTAAAAATATTCTGGTATGGCATATTTAAGTAGTCTATAAGGCTATAAAGACAAACTTGAAAAGCAACCGTTACACACATACCCTGAGTCTTTAATTCTTTTGCATGAATGCTATAATGTTTAATGCACTTATCTGAGAGTTGCTTTCATGAGTTAGCCTTACACTAGATTTTGTCACGTCAAGTCACAGAGGACCCCATTATATTTTTACCAGGCACGTAGTATTCCATTGTATGGAGAAACTTGGTTTTCTTCTGATTCATAGAGACTTAATTTCCCATTTCTTTTTTATGTTACCAAAAATGCTGCGATAAACATTATTTTGCTTACATCTTTTTGAACATGCATGAATGTTACTTGAGAATTCCTAGAAGTGAAATGGTGGACCAGGGGTTAGTCCTGCTTTTATTTTGATAAATATGACCAAATTTTCCTCCAAAAGCATTTTAATAATTTATATTTAACTGATGGTAAAGTGCCCCTTTTCCCACATCCCCCCCACCCAACATTTTGTCAGCCTTTTGTTTTCCTATTCAAATGGGTAATCAAGGCCATTGATGTTTAAGTACCTATTTCCAAGGCTTTGAAGAGAGAAACTAAGGGAATCTGCCTTTTATATTGGAAAATAGTATGTATTATGTGAATTGTCTTTTATAATCTTTGTCCATTTTTCTCTAAGGTTGTTTGTCATTTTAAAATAGAAATTCTTTATGTGCATTGGATCCTAAACTTTCACTAAAAAAATATAGTTAAGTATTTTGTCTTAACGTGCTACCTTTTCTTTTTCTTTCTGTCTTCTTTTTACTTATTAATTGAAGAATAACATATATGCAGGAAAGTACATGATTTTAAAACAGAGAGTTCAATCAATTTTCACAAAATGAACATATCCCAGGTCAAGAAATAAAAAATTTTACCTGCTAGGAGGTTCCTTTCTTACACCTTCCCAGTCACTATCTCCTTTCTCCATCTAAAGGTAGTGATTTCCAAGCAACAATAACTATCAAAAGATGCATTTAGCCCTTTAAAAATTTATATAGAATAATCACATGCCATATACTTCTCAGTGCCTGGCTCCTTATTTCTGTTGGTCAGTATCATGTTTGTGAAATTCATCCATGTTATATAACATAGGTACAGATTGTTTCTGTTTTTGTATAACATTGCATTTAATAATTGTATCATATTTTACCTATTCTACTTTTGATGGACCTCTGAGTTGTTTTGATTTTAATTTCCGAGTTTGGCTTTTATAAACAATGCTGCCATGAATATTCTTGTACATGTTTTTCAGTGTATCTTTCCTTTGCAGTTGGGTGTATACGTAGTATACACAGAGTGTAGACAACGTCCCTTTTTCAAAGTAGTTGCATCATTTCATGGACCTATCAGCATTGTAAGAGTTTTGGCTCTTCCACATTCTCATCAACACTAGGTATTGTGAGTCTTTCTAATTTTAACCATTCTGATGGGTGGATAGTGGTATTGTGTTTGCCTTAAATTTGCATTTCTCAGATGAGTAATGAAGCTGAGCCCTCTTTCATATGTTCGTTTGCCATTTGGACATCCTCTTTATGAAGTACCTGTTTGAGTCTCTCCCATTTCTCTATTGGGTTGTTGTATATGCCAGGGTTCAGTTAGGAGAAAGATTCCACACTCAGAAATTTGAACAAAGAAAAAAAAGTATTGTAAATATTTCTTAAGTAGGCAAGAGATGGCAAATAACCAAAAGAGGTAAAAGAGGACTCTAAGTTGTATCTGGGTAGCAGCTGCAGAAAGTGAACACTCCTGGGGCTGAAGGAAAAGGAAGCCAAGGAAGAAACTTGGCAGCTTAGAAAAGAGGCCTCTAAAAGCTGAGATTCAGATAGTTGAGATGATGCAGCTGTTGCAGAAATTTGTCACATGCCTCTGCAATAAAGACAAAGCTTGCTGGGCTGTCCCAAAACCATGAGAAATGCCTACTGTCACAGAGATGCTGCAAGAACTCACAGTCCTTGGACTGTTCTGCTTACCACCAATGGCAAAATCCAGGGAGAGAAAACATCCCTCTCCCTCTTCCATTCTTGCAGTCTCCATCAGTGATCCCTATTGACACAGCCTGACATAAAGCCACTGGGCAAAGCAGGAACTGAGTACAGATCTCAGCTCCAGTATAGCAAACTAGGGGGAAATGGGGTGAATTTGGAGCTGAGAGGCAATAAATTAATAACTGGCACAGTTGTGTGTCATTTTGTATTGATTTGTAGGAGTTCTTTATATATTCCAGGAATAAGTTGTTTATTGGTAATTTGCGTTGCAAATACATTCTCCCACTCTGTGATTTATCTTTGCTTCTTCATGATGTCTTTTAATGAACAAAAGCTTTTCATTTTAATGCAGTTCAATTAATCAATCTTCTCCTATGGCAGTACTTTCAATATCTTACTTAAGAAGTGTTTTCTACCCTAAGGCTGTAAAAAACTCTCCGATGTTTTCCTTAGAAGCTTTATTGCTTTCCTTCCATACTTAGATTTCTAAACTACCTGGAATTGATCTTTGTATATGGACAGGTTGGTGTGAGGTAGGGAGTCAAGTTACCTTTTTCTCTATATTATTCAATTGGCCTAGCAGTGTTTATTGAAAGGACATCGTTTCCCCATTGCAGTGTGCTTTTTCTCATGGATCAAGTGTCCCTGACTCTCTCTGACGTCTTTCCTGTTCATTGGTCTATTTATCCATCCTTGAGCCAATGCCACAGTCTTCACTGCTGTAGTTTCATCATAACTTTGAATAACCAGAAGACTAAGTCCTTCCACCTTCTTCTTCTTCTTAAGGAGTATCTTAGCTATTCTTAGCCCTTTATAGTTTCATTAAAATTTAAGTCAGGCTGCCAATTTTCTCCAAAAAACAGATATTGATGTCGTTATTGAGATTGCATCAAATATAATAAATCATCTGGAGAGAATTGACATAGCTAAAATCCAACCCAAGAACAAGGTATATAGATCCATTCATTTAGATCTTAGTAATAATGATTTCATTATTAAATAATAATAGGTAATATATAGATGATTATTTAATGATAGTACTTTATAATTATTGTACAGAAGCCTCACATGCCTTTTGTTAGATTTATATTTTTAGATGTGAAAATTTAATACTGTTGCAAATATTTTTTTCTTCTTAAAAAATTTTTATTGTGATAAGAACACTTAACATGATATCTATCCTGCTGATAAAAATTTAATTGCACAATATAGTATTGTCAACTATAGGTAAAATGTTATACAGCAAATCTCTACAACTTTTTCATCTTTATAACAAGGGAAGAATAATTCCCCATTTCTACCTATCCCTACCTCCTGGAAACCACCATTCAACTGTGTTTCTATGTGTTTGACTATTTTTGATACCTTATACAAGTGAAGTCATACAGAATTTGTTTGTTTGTTTGTTTGTTACATAATTCTCAGCAGCATTTAATAATGTTGACTCCAAACTTTCTATTCCCTTGGTTTTTGTATACCTAATGTAAATGATGAGTTAATGGGTGCAGCACACCAACATGGCACATGTATACATATGTAACAAACCTGCACGTTGTGCACTTGCACCCTATAACATAAAGTATAATTAAAAAAAGAACACAAACAAAAAAAAGCAATTTTTAAAAAATTTTTAATTTCTGTTTGCCACTGGTAAATTGAAACAACTGTATGTATGGTGATTTTTAAATTGCCCGTAAAATCTGATTACTCTTTTAGTTTATTATGTCTAAGTTTTCTCTCCTGCTTTAGAAAGTTTTTAATACCCAAACCCTAAAAATTATTCTGCATTTTATTCTTGTGCTTTTAAAGTTTTGTTTTTAAATCTGTAGATTTCTAACCTATTTTCATTTAACTGCATTAATGTTGTTTTATTTTTATTATTCTGTTTTATAACAGGATTTAAAGATCTTGTTTTATTTTTATTATTCTGTAAATTTTCATAGACATATGGGTCTGTTTCCAGACTCTGCACTCTTTTCCATCGATGTATCTTTCTTTTTCCATATAATAATAAAATGTAATTAATGTGTTTAAAATACGCTGTACTATAAAGGTATATTTTGGTAACATAAACCCTTCATTATCTTTGTCCAAAACTGTCCTGATAATTCTAGAATTCTTTTCTTTTCTGTATGATGAACATTAGAATAACGCTTTCAGATTCTATATGTTGCATGGTTGATTACAAATGCATTGAATTAATTGATTAACTTGAAAGAAATTGATTATCCTCAGAGTACTGAGCCTTTCCCTAGACTCAATAGAAGCATAATATGCCAATTTATTCATTAAATTTTCTTTTATGTCTCCAATGAAGTTTTATAAAGTTTATTTTTAGCATTTTTTTAAAAATTAAGGTTTGTGTAAGTAATGCATTAACATGATCTAAAAATTAGAAGTATACCCAGAGATATCACAGTCCCAGTCCAGTCCCTTCACCTACAGGAAATTATTTTTATTAGTTACTTGGCTTTATTAGTTACTATTTTGTTTTGTTTGAGATGTGGTCTGGTTTGTCACCCAGAATGGTGTTCAGCCTTGAACCCTTGGGCTAAAGGAATCCTCCTGAGTCCTGGGACCACAGGTGGCCACCATCACACCTGTCTAAAGTTTTATTTTTTTGTTTTTATTTTTTTAAGAGATGGGGTCTCACAATGTTGCCCAGGTTAGTACTGAACCCCTGAACTCAAGCAATCCTCCCACCTTGGATTCCCAAAGTGCTGGAATTATAGGTGTGAGCCACCATGCCTAGTCTAGGTTTGTGTTTATCCTCACAGGGTTTCTTTAGGCAAAAAGAAACAACTACAGATATCATTTTGACCTCTTTGTCTCTCTCACAAGAAAATGTGGCTCACTGTGCACACTGTTTGAATTTTACTTTTTGTCACTTAGTAGTATTAGCACAGCTTCCTCAGTCCTTTCCTGTGCTGCACACTGTCCCTTTTCTGTGGATATGACAGTTTATTTAACCAGTCCCTTATAAATAAATATTCAATTGTTTTAAGTTTTTTGATATTACACACTTTTCTACTATAAAAAAATACTTTGTATTATGTCATTTTGTATACTTGCTGGTATATCTGTAGGATAATTTCCCAGTAGTGAGATTGCTAGGTGTTTAGGGAAAAAACCTCAAACTGTGTTTTCTCCTGCTCTCACCCCTCACAACAATCCTCACAGAAGACTTCTGTGACCCCAAAATATGTGGGGAGTTCTTCACACCACCAAGTGAGCCATTAGTTCTGCAGTGGACACTGCAGTGTGAAATGTTAATTTTATATATTTACAAACATTGCTAAATTGCCCCACACAGGGTTGGTTTTACTTTGCTTTAAACCAGCAATACATGTAGCTCTTCCACCATAACCTCACCCAACAGTGTAAGTTCTCAAACCATTGGATGTTCCAATGTGACAAGTCAAAGCTGATATCTTCAGAGTATTGAGCCTTTGCCTCTTGCATGTCTCTGAGCGTCCTCTATTTCAATTCAATTCTGACACCATCTACCGGGAGATAGCGTCAGATCTCACAGTGTGAGGACTCAGTCCCCAAGACTTCCCTGACTTCAGATGTCAGTTGCAATTCTGGGCCTCTGGAACTTCTGACTGAAGGGCTTCAAGTTTGGGTCCCCACGACCCCCTCTTTGGACTTGACTAATTTACTGGAGTGACTCACAGAACTCAGGGAAACGCAGGTACCAGTTTATTATAAAGGCTATCACACATGAATCAGATGGAGAGATACACAGGCGAGGTACAAAGGAAGGGGCACTGAGCTTCCATGCCCTCCCTGGGCACCACCGTCCAGGAACCTCCATAAATTCAGCCACGCAGAAACTCCCAGACCCAGTCCTCTTGGACCTTTTATGGAGACTTCACTGGGTAGGCGTGGCTGATCAACATGTAGAAATGTGATTGGACAAAAACGGCGTGATCCAAACCCAGCCAGGCCTGTCCGTTTCAGAGATTATTTTTGGCCTCTCCGTGTAGTACTTTTTTCTCCAGGGTATGGGGCAGGTGGCAGGAGGGAAGGAGAAGGTCAGAGAGAGATTGTGTTTTCTGAGGTCTGCTTCTGAGGTCTAAGGCCCTGACATTATGATAATGGCTATGGGAGTTAGGAGGCAGGATGAAAACCTCTAGCTAGATACATAGACAGGCAGATGATAGAGAGAGAGAGAGAGAGAGAGAGAGAGAGAGAGAGATGATTATATGACGTATATCTCATAATGTAGGTCACCAGGAAATGTTGATTTTATATATTTATAAACACTGCCAAATTGCCCTACACAGAGTTGGCATCATTTTCCTTTGAACCAGCAATACCTGTGGCTCTTTCACTATGGCCTCTCCAATAATGTAGTGTATGTTCTCAAACCATTGGATGTTCTAATCTGATAGGTCAAAATTGATATCTTCAGGTATCGAGCCTTTGTGATTTGAATCTCTCTTGTTATGAGTGAATTTGGGCATCTTCATATGTTTCAGGGTCATTTGTGCGTATCTGTTGTCCTCAGGTGTTTTTGATGGGGTTCCAATGGGTTTTGTTTCCAGGCACATTGCGTCATTTAGTCTTCACAATTAACTAGCATGGTAGTCATTGCAGCATCCATTTTACAGATGAGGAAGGAAGGGAAGGCTTAGAGAATTTAGGCAACTCGGCCAAATCCCACAGCTAACCTAGGATGCAGAGTTGGGATACTCAACCATTTTTGTCTGACTGCAAAAGCCACCTTTCCACAGCATCACCCTGAGTTTAGGGGCGAGACAAACCTTATCTTTTATCTGAATCTCATTTCAGAACCAAGACCTAGAGTCACACAACTTCCGCTTGAATGTCTCTGATGACAGGGTCCAAGCAGCCCATCCCTGTCTCTGTATTCTTTTTAAATTGTGGTAAAATACACATAATATAAGATTTACTATTGTAACCTTTTTAGATGTACAGTTCCGTGGCATTGAGCATGTTTACATTGTTGTGAATCCAGCTCCAGAACTTTTCCATGATCTCAAACAAACTCCACATTCATTAAACAACAATTCCCTATTTCCCTCTACCCAAAGCTCCTGGCAAGCACATATCTACTTTTGTTTTGATGAATTCAACTACTTTAGGCACCCCATATAAGTGGAGTCATACAAAGGTGTACTTCTGTAACTGGCTTATTTCACTTATCTTTATCCTTGAGGTTCATTGTGTAGTCCTGTGTGTCAGAATTTCCCTCCTTCTTAAGGTGGAATACCTCCCATTTTATGCATAGCCCACATTTTGCTTATCCTTTCATATGTAGATGGGTTTCTTTGGGTTGCTTTCACCTTTTGGCTATTGTAAATAATGCTTCCATGAACATGTGCGTGCAAATGAAATATCCAATCAAGTCCCTCCTTTCAACTCTTGTGTGTATGTGCCCACAAGTGGAATGGCCAGCTCATACAGTAATTCTATGCTTAATATTTCAAGGACACCCCACAACTACCACTCTTTGGACTCCCTAATTTCCACAGCACTAAATTCACCTCCAGTCTCTCATCCATGTTCCAGAGATGCCCTGGCTGCTTTCTCCTAGACCCAACCATCCGAGGGGGAGGCTTTTGATTCCTTAGATTTTGGAAGGAACCCAGTGCTTGTGATCACCTAGTTGGTCTTGCTGTTTGTCAGGGAACATTCAGGCCTTTCACACACTTCTCTCTGAGGCATCAAGCTGCACCCTCAATCCCCACGCCCTGGAGCAGGTATCTTTGGCTTTATCCACTTTGCATCCATATCTCCATCTTCTGGGGAAAACACCAGGATTGGGGCAGTCCTCTTGAGGCACTGTGGTCAATCTTCAGGGACCAAGGGCTCTGCCCTTCCCCAACTAGGGGCTGGGCATAATTGAGGCTCCCTCTCTCTCCCAACCCTCTCTCTCTCTCACTCTTGCTCCCTCTCCCGCTTTCCCCTCCCTTCCCTTTCAAACTGGACAGACAAAGGTAAGGTCAACACTTGGCACCCATCTCATGCCAGCAGAGTTTTCCTGAAGTAGCTGCCTATTAATTCCTGTCACCTGGATCTCACTTTCTTCAGCCTTTCCTGTGATTCTCCCAACACACTTCAATTTCTGTGCAAGTTAATCAGACCCAGTGAACTGTGCACATTGCACTCTTGGCTGCAGAAGGAAAGGGAAAGACACCCTTCTCTTAGCTGAAACCTGGTTCTGCAAGGCATAGCTCTATTCCCCTCTGCACCGCCAGCACTCCTTCCTGTCATTCCTGGATTATATAAGGACAGAGCTGACACCAGACATGCTCTTTCCTGCTTGGTAGCCAGGGAAGGGCACATACCTGTCTCCCAAGGGCAAGACCCAGGTGGCCACCTCTTCCACGTCCCTCCCATGTGGCCACCGTGTTGGGCAAGCCAGCAGGGCTGCGGTGAATGTTTACTGAATTGACTTGCAGAGAGGTGGGCGGGATCCTACGCAATTTGGGTTTTCCTCTGCTTAAACAGACAGTCAACTAGTTAATTAACTGATTCAAGAAGTGGGGGATTGACAGCATTTTTGAAAAGCGCATACACTGACAGAAGCCAGGCTCAGATGAATGCAAAGGGAAGAAGCTTTGTTGAACACTTCCCAAGGAATGACAGGAGAATGTTGTAAAATGAGTCTAGATAGTTCAGTGATATCCACTCCACTGCCGTGCAAGACACAGCCCACTGCGTCATCCCCACTTGATTCTGTCTGTGCCCTGCCCCTTTAGAGAACAGACATGTTACAACAGACCTGATTGTGGAGCAGCAGGTTGCAGGGGAATTACCTAAGGTATTACACAGAAAATTCTGAGCACCGAACGTGGCCACCCAGTGATGACCAATATGGTCATCATCATAGTTGTCATCATCACTATGGAAACCCAGTGGGGGCTGCCCAGCCTGGGATATGGGGGAGAGGCCAGCACACACCAGCCAGCCTTGCCTTCCAGACCCTTTCCTAAGTGGTATTCAGTCTGTATGCAGGCAAGAAGCAATGGCCAGGGACGTTCTAATATCATCTGCTGACTTCCAGCCCAGGTTCCCCCAGAAGCAAGCCAGCGGCTGCAGTCTTTGACTTCTGTCTCTGATTGTTCCTCTTAGATGCCTTCCCGGAGGAATGAAACATCATAAAGGCTTAAAGGATAAGACTGAGCCAGCATGGACATGAAGGTGAGAGTGAAGAGTCTATAAAAGAAATTTAAGTGTCTCAGGAGAGACTCCGGTCAGGCGTTGTGCACACAGCATGATTGTGGTCTGGAGACACTGGGTTTGGAGACATGTGGACCAGAGCCTAAACCCTGTCGTGTGTCAGCACTGACACTTAGAGAAATTACTCTGCCCCTCTGAGTGTCAGTCTTCCCTCTAAAACCAGTGATAAAATACTTACTCCAAACAGATACTAGGTGGAGTCAATGAGGCCACATATTTTGAAGCCCCCAGTAGAGTCTGGCACATAGAAATAGCTTGATGAGTGTTGGTCTTTATTCTTCCCTCATGTATCAGTTCTGTGGCCCATGTCTTATAACATCTGGATCCGGGTTTTAGAAGACTGTTATGGCCAGGTGAGAGCTGGAGCTAGAGGGCAGCCTGAATCTGAGGATGCAGTGATAGGAAGAAACCCGCCTGGGCCCATGGACCTGAGCTTGGCTAAGTCTCCCCTAAGGAGCAGCCCATGGTGAGTGGCAGCCATGGAGCCAGGTATAGGGGATGGGGGTGGCAGGAGGGACAGTGATCAGCCATGCATTCCTGTGGGAGAGCCCCACAGAGGCCCAGACTGGCCAGACATCTCAAACCTGAGCAGTTCAGACGGACTCTTGCTGGCACCCCAATCTCAAGTAGTCCCTCTCAGCAGAGTCACCCTCTTATACATCATTATATTCTTGCTTTCTGGTTTTTGCCTGTCTCTCTAACAGGAAGGGAAGCTCCTTTGGGGTTTTGTTTCTCAGTGAGTTTCCAGCAACAAGCACCATGCCTGGCACAGGGCAAAAGAGCAATAAATGTGTATCAAATAAGTCAATGAATGAGCTAAAAGCCATGATTCCGAGGACCGCCTGTATGGGTCTCAGTTCTCCCAGATCAGAACCTGAGACAAGGACTCAACTGTAAGTTGTTTATTTGGGAGGTGAAAAAACCACTGGTAGGTGGATGGGTGAGGCAAGGAAGAAAAAGAGCCAATAAATGGCATCTTATCAAGCAATTTGCCCTGTGGGTGACTAACGACAAATCCCAATGGGGAATTTCACTGCAGGAGCCTGCACAGGACACAGCCCCGAGCCCTCTTGCAAGAGGGAGGGTATATTAGTCCATTCTCATGCTACTAAAAAAGACATACCCAAAACTGGGTGTTTTATAAAGGAAAGAGGTTTAATTGACTCATAGTTTAGCATGACTGGGGAAGTCTTAGGAAACTTACAAACATGGCAGTAAGGGAAGCAAACATGTCCTTCTTGACATAGCAGCAGGAGAGAGAATGAGTACTGAGCAAAGGGGGAAGCCCCTTATAAAATCATCAGATCTTGTAAGAACTTACAGATTATCATTACTCGTGAGAATAACATGGGGGAAAACACCCCGTGATTCAATTACCTCCCACCAGGTCCCTCCCATGACATGTGGGGATTATAGGAACTACAATTCAAGATGATATTAGGGTGGGAATACAGCCAAACCGTATCAGAGGGGCAGCCACAGTGTTTCTCCATCAACTCCCGGCACTTGTGGGTAGAGGATGCCTCCTTGTTGGAGAGCAGGGAAACTGACTGCCATGCTATTGTCTTGACTCCAGTGCCCTAAGAAATGTCTCAGGTACCGAAGTGCATGCTCAGCAGGTGGAAGTGAGGCTATATGCACAGAAGAGACCAGGGCAGGACAGCATCTGCTTGACCTCCTCACTGCGAGATTAGAGGAATGTGAGTGTGAGGAGCAGAGAAAAGAGTGTTTAGGGCTACAAAGTGCAAGTCAGTGAAGTGATTTTCTGGGAGAAAGAAAGAGCTCCTAAAGTTATTCCTGGTGCCCGTATCCACTCCACCTCTGCCAGGGACTTCTTGGGAGTCAGGGCCACCTGCCTCTCTATCTCCATGTGGAATGACACCTTTCAGGGGTGCTGCTCTTCACAGCCTGTTTGGAGATGCCCTCTGAGGGCCCTTCTCCCTGGTCATGCTGCATTGCTAGGCAACCTCACATCTGTCTGTCCCAAGACTCTGTTCCCACTGGATGGTTCATCCATGAGTACACTCATTTGCTCATGTCTCCTTCAGGGCTTTTCTGAGATAACAGGACAAGTCAGAGAAGTGTTCCGGCTTCAGATGCCATGGGGTTTGCTTCAGCTTCTTAAAAGATAGCATGCAAACAGGGGAGGCTTTTGGCTAATTCTTAAACTGTGCCTAATGCTAATTAACCTCTGTGTTTTCTGAAAGAAAGTTCGCTGGGGCAGGGGGACTAAAATGTTGCCCAAATGGCGAAGTCACTATGACTGCTAGTACCAGGCCTCAATTTTGGTCAGTGTAGGACTTAGAACTTTTCCTTGGGGAGTAACAGGTTTCTTGATCATCCTTATGGAGAAGGCCAATGTACAATAATTTCTCATGGGACAGAGTCATGAGCTGGCCTTAAACTATGAAGCAAGCCAACAGAAACTTAAATTCTTCACGGCAACTTTATTCCTGATAGTCAATGTCTGTCTACAATTGCATAGATACACATTTCATGGTATAGTTATACTGTAGCATTTTCTACAGCAATGCAAATGAGTGAATTACAACTACATGAAACAACATGGAAAATTTCCCAAACATAATGTTGACTGATAGAAGCCACACACGAAAGAGTACGTACATACTGTATTTCATACTATACGATCTCCTGCATATCAATTAAAAACAGGTGAAAGCAATCTACAGTGTTACAAGTTGTGGTGGTTTTAAAATATTTCTGCAAAATGTTTGACACTCCTCGCTTTGAAAGATGGAGCCTCATAACCTCTCCTTCAAGATAGACTGGACTGAGCGACTTGCTTCTAAAAATATAAAATGTGGCAGGAGGTGATATCATGTGATTTCTAAGGTGGGCTTCACGTGACTCTCTGGAGGAAGCTGGCTGCCATGTTGGAAGGAAACTCAAGCAGCCTTTAGTGGGGCCCCACTAAAGGGAAAGAAATAAAGGCCTACAAACAACCATCCCCAAATGAAAAGCCCTGTGAGTGAGCCACCTTGGGAACATATTCTCCATCCCCAGTCGGGCCTTCAGATTATTATAACCCTGGTTGATATTTTCACTACAACCCTATGAAAGACTCCAAGTCAGAACCATCCAGTTAAGCTGCTCCGAAACTCCTGATCCATAGAAACTGTGAGAGATAATAAACATATACTGTTGTTTTAAGCAACAGAGAACTAATCCAGATGTCAGAATACTTCCTCTGGGTAAGAAGGAGTACCAACTGGAAGTGGGCCTAATGAGACTTCTGAGGGTACTGATAATGTTATTCTGTGATATGTGTGCTGATTTCATGGATGTATTTGGTTTGTGAAAAGTTATTCAGCTATGTGCTTATGTTCTGTGCACTTTATTTTAAAATAGTGTATTTGAAATAAAATACAGCAAAGATTTATTTGTACATTTTGCCAAGAGTTGGTTGCATTTTCAACTCTTTTTCCTTAAGAGTAGATGGCTTTAATGTAGATATTTTCCTTCTTTTGTTAAATTAAATTTTATTTTAAGTTCCAGGATATATCTGCAAGACGTACAGGTTTGTTACATACATACACATGTACCATGGTGGTTTGCTGCACCTATCAACCCACCACCTAGGTATTAAGTCCTGCATGCATTAGCTATTTATCCTGATGTTCTCCCTCCCCCCGCCCCCACTGACAGGTCCCAGTGTGTGCCGTTCCCCTCTGTGTGTCCATGTGTTCTTGTTGTTCAGCTCCCACTTATAAGTGAGAACATGCCGTGTTTGGTTTTCTGTTCCTGTGTTAGTTTGCTGAGGATAATGGCCTCCAGCTCCATTTATGTCCCTGCAAAGGACTTGATCTTGTTCCTTTTTATGGCTGCATGGTATTCTACGATGTATATGTAACACTTTTTCTGTATCCAGTCTATCATTGATGTGCATTTGGATTAATTCCATGTATTTGCTATTGTGAATAGTGCTACAATGAACATACACATACATGTATCTTTATAATAGAGTAATTTATATTCCTTTGGGTATACACCCAGTAATAGGATTGGTGGGCCAAATGGTATTTCTGGTTCTAGGTCTTCGAGGAATTGCCACACTGTCTTCCACAATGGCTGAACTAATTTACATCCCCCCCAACAGTGTAAAAGCATTTTTATTTCTCCACAGCCATATGCACATTACACTTCGATAAAAAGTTCAAAAGCATTTACCAAAAGGAAAAAAGAAAAAACATCTTTAACCACAGCACTGATCCCTGTTCAGTACAGTGGACTTACCATTCCCAGGAACTATTGCCAGGATAATTGGAGACACATAGAGATCTGATTTTAGGCAGTCTGAGTCTTGGACAAGTCTTACCAATTTCTTGCATGCAGCTTCCATGAAACCAAGGCAAGGAAGTGTGTGGGAGAGACCCTGTGAACAGGCAATTGCCTTTGCCCTGACTTTCTACCTTAGACTGTTTTATTGCTCTCCCCAAAACTAATAAAGTGAACTCAGGACCTTGGCTTCCCATCATTTCCAGAATGGGAGATTTTGAATCCAGCTAAACAAGCACAATGCGATGGATTCCCATCCTGAAAAACTAAGACCCTGAACCCAGGCTTTTGGGAACTTCAAGGTGTGGGGTGGCTGGGGATGACCAGTCTGGGAGCAGTCAAGCCTTCCTGCTTGCCAACATCACTGTCAGTGAGAACAGTCCATGCTGCCTTCATTTCATTTTCTCCCAAATTCCATATTTCTACTAAAGCACTTTATCAACGTTGCAATCACTGTTATCCTCACAGTTGACAGGTTGAGCTCATTTCTTATCTTTTTTTTTCTGTTTTATTCCCTTAAGCCTTTGAATGGCTTGGGTCCAAAGCTACACCGAGGAGGGCTTATTTCAATTTAATTCCATAGATCGGAACATTGATACATGTTTCATACCTATTCTAAATTCCTCTGTGAGTGCTGCATAGGGCCCAGCAACCTCCTGCATCTTCCTAATGTTCTTCTGTCACTTTCTCTTCCAGTCCTCCCCTTTATAAACCCTTCATCCACTCCAGCCAAGACCACCTACTCGTGGTGCTCCATGTTGTCCTGGAATATTCCCACCTGTGTGATTTTTCTGATCCCATTTGATTTTCCAGCTCCTGTAGATCCTTCAAAATCCCATCATCATCCTTCCTGGCAGGAACCTTCCTTTATTCCTTTACTAAAAGTAGGAGTTCTTTTTGCAACTCTGCTCCGGGAAATCACTACCAGATCCTCTCTTTTGAGGTTTCTTTCTCTCTATAGGAAAGGGTTGCTTCCTTATCTCATCTCCCTACCAGAACATCCACTGCAGGGCAGAGGTGAGGGCAAGTTGATCTGAGTTCCTACATGGTCAATAAAAAACGAGAGATCCAGGAACCTGCCCACCAGGTGCCTGACTGACATTCCAAGAGTTCAGGGGTCTCCGTTTGCATTGCTCCAGAAGCTGACCCTGAACAAGAATCTGACTGTGCAGGTTTGTTACACAGGTAAACCTGTGCCATGGTAGTTTGCTGTACCTATCAACCCATGACCTAGGTATCAAGCCCCGCGTGCATTAGCTATTTATCCTGTGCTCTCCCTCCCCCTGCCCCCTGACAGGCCCCAGTGTGTGTTGTTCCCCTCCCTGTGTCCATGTGTTTTCCTTATTCAGCTCCCTGGGAAATGCTGGCAGGAATGTGACTGTGGCACAGACAGTTTTTCCACCTGTAAATGCATTGTGAAGATGGCCACCACAGTGATGCCTGGCGCCATGGGAGATGCTAGAAGGTTCCCGGTGGGGTGAGAAGGAAGTGCTGTGGTTCTCTGCAACTCCCAGCAGTCATTGGCTGAGGGCTGCCGCTGGGAGTGTTCCTTCATTGGCACATCCCACCTGTTGTGTACAGGCAGAGTAGCCTTCAGTGCTCCTGAAAAAAAAAAAAAATAGCCCCAAGCCACAGTGATACAGACACTGGCACTGGGTGTCGGAATGGGTCAGCCCATGCTGGACTGGTGATGCGGGGTGGGACTTGGTGACTCTGGGCTTATCTCACAGAGTTCACAAAGATTTATAGGAACACAGATGAGTGGGACCTCACACACTAGGGCCAGGCCTCCTCCCCAGCAGACAGATGAGCGGGGCCTGTGCACACCACGGTCTCCAGTCAGAGGAGTTTCTCCCCTGCCCCTCTTCTGTCCTTTTCTGTTAACCTTTCTTTTCCCACAGGAGTCAGCAGGCCATCCGTCAGAAAGATCCATCCGAGGAAAGCAGGGGTGTGCTGATGAGCACCACAGAGCCCAGCCCCTCTCACAGGACTGGCAGACCCTTAGAGGGACAGTCACTGGGTGGCTTGCCGCTGATCTGTAATTACAGCTTGGTGGGAGCCTCACAAGAGCCAGTTACTAGGGCTTCAGCTGAATTCCTAAATTTCCACTTGGTACACCCTCACTGTGTGCTACCTTGTGTGTTTGATACCATACAATATTTACTTCTGGTATTTCTTCAACTAGAACTCATACAACCAGTAAGAATACAAAAAGCACTTTGGGAGGCCAAGGTAGGAGGATTGCTTAAGCCTAGGAGTTTGAGACCAGCCTGGACAATGTAGTGAGACCCCATCTCTATTAAAAAAAAAAAAAAAGAGAGAGAAAGAAATTAGCTTGGCATGGTGGCATACACCTGTGGTCCTACTTGGAAGGCTGAATTGGAGGACTGGTTGAGCCTAGGTGTTCAAGGCTACAATGAGTCATGACCACACCACTGCACTCTAGCCTGGCTGACAGAGTGAGACTCTGTGTATCGGGAATAAATAAATAAATAAATAAATAAATAAATACACCCCACAAAACCTCAATACAAATGGTAAAATCATTGAAATCAAGAGCCAAAGTATTATCTGTCATGCACTCATGGTTCCTCTTTAAAGTAGGCTTTGAAACTTGGTACTGTATGTTGAAGAGTCTCTCCAAAGGCGTTGAAATCAACAGCCGTGTGGTGTATCTGGAATGTTTGGAGGCAAAGAAAATCCCAAGCAATGAGAAATCTCACTGTGTGCATTTGTCTTCTATTCTGGAATCATTGTAAATATCATACACAGATGAAAATGAATGTTGTTAGAGTTTTTTTGACAATTTTTTATAGGTCAGAGAAGAACTAAAATTATCTTATCTTTGGAATGTCCCTGATAGGAAAAGTGGTTTCTTTGTTCCCTCCTTCACAATGTGCCACCACCATGGGGGAGGAAGCTTGAGACATGTCTTGAAAGTGGCCTCAGTTGTTAACTGTTCTACCTTTACCCCAAAGGTGGCCAAACATGAAGATGAAAGCCAAGAGGTTGCCTTCAAGGGAAGGGTAGGGGGAATGACTCGTGGGACCTACTGGTCATTGTGGCTAGTAGCTCACACAGAGGGGAAATGTGAACTCTACTTTTCGTGATTGTGCAGATTCATGATTGTGCAGAGGCTTAGAGCCAAAGGTCCAGCCTGGTACCAAATGGACATCCAATCTGAAGCCATATGTGCCGATTCAAAACTTTCAGTGAAGTTCTAAATCCTTGGGTCATGGCCAGATCCCAGTAGCCTTGACTTTTCTCATCAGGTATACCTGAAACATGCAAAGCCGAGTAACTGTCTTTCACCCATCATTGGACACATCTTCCTTACCTTGGAGGGTGGTAAAAGGTTCTTGGTTGCTGGGCACAGTGACTCACACCTGTAATCTCAGCACTTCAGGTGACTGAAGTGGGAGGACTGCTTGAGGCCAGGAGTGAGTTAGAGATCGGCTTGGGCAACACTGTGAGATCCTATCTCTACAAAAACTAAAAAGAAATTATCCAGGCATGGTGGTGGGCATCTGCAGTCCCAACTACTTGGGAAGCTGAGGCAGAAGAATCTCTTGAGGCCAGGAATTCGAGGCTGCAGTGAGCTATGTTAACACCACTAAACTCAAGGCCAAGTGACAGAGCAAGACCTTGTCTCAAAAAAAAAAAAAAAAAAAAAAAAAAGTTATTTGCAAGATGCCCAGAGAAATTGCTGCTGGTTACTCTGGCTCAGGTGCTCAGTCCACAGACTCTCCTGATCATGACTATATGACAGTCTTTTGAGGTCAAAGGAAGCAGCTCTGGCCAGTCCCCACTGTATTAGAGAGTCTTAAAACATTGTTGGGCAAACACACACCGTGGCCTGGCCTGCTTGTTCTTCTAGGGCACTTGCACTGATTCCTAAGGAGGAATCAGGCAAGATCTTCTGGGAGGGGCTGGTCTTACAGGCGTAAGAGTGTGGCCTCAAATCATCACACCACAAGCTAGATGTTTCAGTCCTACACTGTGTTGAGGAGGGCCTTATGGCTGGGCCATGAGAGGTGTTCTAAAGTCCAAAAGGACATGGAAAGAAAGATGGAGAAACTCAGGCCAGAAAAGAAGCTTAGAAGTTTTTCTTCACTCCCAATAGATGGTGAAGAGCCTCTGTGGTTTTGCATTTCAACTTGCGAAGTACTGGTGACATGAAGTGTAAGACATACAATCACTTCTAGGAGTGAAGTTTCCATACTCAGGTTCATATTGTCATCCTGAATTGCTGTCATCTTTTTTTCTCTTTAGGGAACGGGAAGAATCTGGACTGTCTTTCCTTCAGTTAGGCTCAGCAAAGTATCTATTGGGAAGAGTACCACCTAGAAGGTCCACCCACTGCCAGAATTCAGGGGCCCTATAGAGATGAATTTAGCCAATCTGGCCTTTAAGGGGTTCTCAGTTTCTCAGTCTAGGAGGTGGAAAGATTAGATGAATGCACAGTGGACTCCAGACAACAACATGGACTTCCTGAAACACTCTTCCTTTCTCATCCATAGTTCTCAGCCCCAAAGCCATCCTCCCCAGAAGTCATCCTCATGAAGTTCTGCTATATCCTTAGGTCATGGCCAAGGCCCAGCAGACTTCACTTTCCTCATCAGATATACCCAAACATGAGAAGCGAGTCACCACTCACTGGACATGTCTTCCTTAACTTGGGAGAGGGGTAAAAGGTTATTTGTTCACACACCTTCCTATCACCAATCTTCCTGTCCTGCCGCCCTCTTCACTCCCTTTGTGAGCATTTCACAATCTGAAATGCTGCGTGCACCTCACTGCTTACTCCCTATCACACACCTGAATGTGAATGTCCTAGGAGTAGTGATCACCTCTGCCTGTCTGCCTTTCTCATTACTCTAAGAGAGCATGGGTTCTATGAAATGTATCAAATGAATGAAGCCAGGTACTTAATACAAATCTGCTAAAGTACTTTGATTGAGCATCCAAATGGTTGGCATCATTGGTAACTCCTGCAAGAGATAAAGGAGAGAAAGTTTCTTGATTTCAGGACTGGCTTTTGCAGCTGGTTAGAGTTTGGACAGGCTAAGAGGAGAAGATATGGAGTTAGAGGCAAGTAGAGGAAAGGAGACATGAATGCACAGAACATTTATGCAGAGTAGACTGTGGAAAAAGCCCTGCCCCAGGGAACAAGGTGAAAATCCTCTGGGACTGTGCCTTCAACCTGCAGCCCCTCTGAGAGCCAGTTCTCCATTTCACCAAAGATGTCAATGACCTGGCTGACATGTCTCAGAAGATTTATTGACATAAGAGACACCATTCTAAAGACTTGGCCCAGGATCACACATCAAACCTGCAAGTTTGAAAGGATTAGAAACATACTTGGGGCACATATTTCATCTTGACTCTAGACTTAATTAAGATATTGCTAGAGCAATACCATAGACAAGCAAAGAGCTAGCACTTAATCCTGCCCTCCCCCATCCCTGTAAAAAATAAAATAAACGTGCAATGCATGGAGTGAAGTATTCATAATTATTTTATGCAGAAGGGGGGAAAAAACGAATGAAGAGGTACCAGAAGCTCATGTCATCAATTTCACAGATTTAGGTTTAATCAGAGCACCTTTTAATGCTAAAACACCAGCCTCTTTATTCTAAGATGTTTGTAGGTATCATCAAATCAATATCAGTTGAAATACTCTTTAATGATGTGATCATTTCAAAATTAGACTAATTTTAATTAGCAACAAAAGCATTTTTGGAACAGAAAACCTGTAGCTTCCTCAGCTGATCCAGGCTTCTGCTAACATTAAGAGTTTTCCTAGAGGGGAAAAAAAAGGCAGGATTTAACTTCCAATGAATATTAATCCTAATTTTCCCCAGCACCCGAGTTACTCTCCAGTAGTAAGTTAAGGTCTTAAGAAAGCTCTTGACCTTTTAAAAGTCTCTGAGGTGCTGTTGGGGGCCTACTGAAATCTATTACATGTGTTCTTCCCAGATAGTCACAAGAAGGAAGGAGAAACTCGCCAGGAGCTTCTCAAGTCTAGAGTTCTTGACCATCCTGTGGATGGAATTCCATCCACTCCTGGCTTTCTCCATTCCATCAGTTTCCTACTTCCCCAGAGAACCATAACTGGAGGCTTGAGGACCAGATTCAGGTCTTGCTTAATCATGCTTCATTGTGCCACATGCTCACGTGATTGACCTACATGAGGCTTTTGTTTTTATTGTTGTTGTTAGCTTTGTTTTTTTGTTTCATTTTGTTTTGCTTTGTTTAGACAGAGTCTCGCTCTGTGACCCAGGCTGGGGTGCAGTGGTGCAATTTTGGCTCACTGCAATGTCCGCCTCCAGGGTTCAAGTGATTCTCCTGTCTCAGCCTCCTGAGTAGCTGGGATTACAGGCCATGCCTGGCTAATTTTTTGTATTTTAGTAGAGATGGGTTTTCACTGTGTTGCCCAGGCTGGTCTTGAACTCCTCAGCTGAGGCAATCCACACACCTCAGCCTCCCAAAGTGCTGGGATTACAGACCTGAGCCACCGCGCCCCACCTACCTACATGATGTTTTTAGGGCAAAACTTGCATTAGCTGCCTTTATTTAAATATTCGGAAATTTTACCAAGAGCTAGCTTTCTTCCTCCTTTGATAAGCTGATAGATCTGAGTTGTAACACTTGGTCTCCTCTCCAGCACACCTTTCCAACAGAGTCTTGATTCTGCTTTGTTATTTTCCTAGCCTTGGAAACATCCATAGCCTTCTAAGCCAATCAGCATGGCTTTCTTCTGGAGTCTGTTATTGGTCCAAATGTGGCAAGTGACGTGGGTGCATTCAATCAGAATGGAGGAAACAACTTATACTGTCCTGTAACTGGAGAAACAGTTATTCTTGTTCACCTGGAAAGAGAATGAGAGCATGCAGTCCTGGCTGTAATGGACCACCAGCCAGCAATCACATGCACGGTCAGTCAGAGGATGGCGCCAAAGCCGACCTCAAATAAAGAAAGACCCAGACTTCCAGGGGATTTATTGAGCTCTGCTAGAATATGCATCAAGTCCGGTATCTCTGAAGATCCAGTTATGTGAGAGAAAAACAATTCTGCATGTGTGAACTCAGTTGGAGTCAGCACATGTACTTTTGGTTGCTAGAGCAAACCTAATCGTAGGCTGGGAAAATGACCCACGTCTCTCCCTGTCATACGTACCAACTACGGCACCCATAGGCAGAGTTTCACCCCCCTGACACCTGGGCTGAGTTCTTTGATGTTCATCTTTATGCTTGCAATGTTGCATTTACACATTCTAAGAAAGGCATCCTTAGGCAATTTCATCATTGTGCAAATATCATAAGGGAAATGTACACATAGGTAGATGGTAGAGCCTGCTACACACTTAGGCTGAGTGTGATAGCCTATGGCTCCTAGGCTACAAACCTGTACAGTATGTTACTGTACTAAATACTATAGGCATTTGTAACATCATGGTAAGGATTTGTGTATTCAAACATATCTAAACACAGAACACATACAGTAAAAATAGAATATGAAACATAAAAATGATATTCTTGTATAGAGTCCTTACTATGAATGGAATTTGCTCTGGGTGAGTTAGTGAGTGTGTGGTGAGTGAATGTGACGGCCTAGGACATTACTGTACACTACTGTAGACTTAATAAGCAACAGGCCGGGCATGGTGGCTCATGCCTATAATCCCAGCACTTCGGGAGGCCAAGGCGAGTGGAACACTTGAGGTCAGGAGTTTGAGACCAGCCTGGCCAACATGACAAAGCCCTCTCTCTACTAAAAATACAAAAAAATTAGCCAAGTGTGGTGGCGTGTGCCTGTAGTCCTAGCTACTCAGGAGGCTGGGGCAGGAGAATTCCTTGAATCCAGGAGACAGAGATTGAAGTGAGCTGACATTCCTCTGGCCTGAGCAACAGAGCAAGGCAGTCTAAAAAAAAAATAAAAGCCATGTACACTTCGGCTATGCCGTATTTATAAAAAAAATCAATTAATTGTGCTACAACATCACAATGGCATCACAATGGCTATGACATCACTAGGTGATAGGAATTTTTCAGCTTCATTAGAATCTTATGGGACCATCATTGTTTATGAGTCCATCATTGACAAAAATGTCACTATTCAGTGCATGATTGTATTTTAATTGGTGGCCATTGGCCTAGTAGTAATTCAACAGACTTCTATAAGACATGCCCCATAGTGTCCTGTATATGATATGGTTGCTGTGATTGTCTATCCTCAAAATCCTTGCAATCTTTCAGTGAGATGTGCTACCCTAGCTGGTCCACAGGGATGCACCTAGGTCCACCATCATATCCTGGTGGCTGAACAACAATGGGGTAGGGTCACCCTGATTCAGCCAGAGCCAGAGCCATCCTGCAACAACCCTGGCACCCCAAGGGGAGGTTTCAAGTCCACCTCTAATACAATTCCCTCTTTTGGAAAGATGTAATCTCTGAGACACAGTGGAAGCATATTTAAGCCATTATGAGAAAATCAAAACATGATAAATCATGAATTTTCCTCCTACTCCCAGTGGCCTCCTATAGATGCAAACTTTGACAAAGAATAAGCAAGAAGTAAAATATTCGAGGCAGACAGATGGTAGCCTGAAGTTACAGCTTCCCCTCATAACTTAAAACCCATTGAAATCAGAGCCTTATGATTTTCTTTTTTGCAGAAGTTTAGCTAAAAGCAGGCGGTGGAGAGAATGTCTTTCCAGGCTCATGTACAGTTTTTGAGTTCCCGTTGTCCATTTTGATCTCAATTTCTTGCTGGCTTTCAAAGACCTCACAGCAACCCACAAGCAAAGCCAGCCAGATGAACTTTGCTGAAGATCATCTTCCTCAAAATATTCTCTTGAGGAAGACAGCCTCCTGCCCGTTTCACAAAAGCAGAATTACACCCTGTTTAAAACATTGGAAACAAGAGCAAATATGGCAGCAATTGGATAGCAAAGAGCGACCAGAGAAAACAAGATAAAGTACAAAAGTTCTTGGTTGCTCTCAGCAAGGCAGCTGGGTTAAACAATTAGTACTAATTGCCTTATGTCAAGCCGGCAGTTGCAGTAAACAAACACAATTCACAAAGAAACCAGCCTGAGCTTCTTCTGATTAAATAGTGTTGCATTTTTAAATGTGTTACCGATACATGCTGTGCCCTTAAGAAAATGACTACACTGTCACAGGCATAGCAAAGACACTTAGAAATAAATTCGGCTGCAAGATAAGGAAAGTACATGATAAATTAAGCTCTGCGTATAAATTCTTAAGAGCCTCCATTTTAATGCTGGTCATTATTCAACAAATTTTTCTAAGAAAATGCCAAATAGGCAGGAACGAGTAATTAGGAGAGAAAAGTGAAACTGTCATGGTTAATGGGTTGCAGCGCTGTTCTCTACCTTATCCTTCATGAAACTGGGCCTGAAGAGGTGAAATGGGTGGGGAGCCCCAGTGGGGCTGGGGTGCCAAGGGCAGGTGCCCCCAGGAGCCAGTGGTTTCTCTGCCTGGCAGACGTAGGGAAAGGAGCCAGGGGAGGGGTGGGGAAGAAGGGGTCATAGAAAGAGGGGTGCCAGGAAAACGGGCATCAGGCTGGGATTGAAGAGCCGCTCAGGCTCGGGGGAGCAGAGAAGGCTGGAGTGCCACACTCCTCGCAGTGCCCAGGCCACCATAAATCTGAAATCACTGGGGATATTGTTAGCGTTCAGCAAGTATTATTAAAATGAAGGGAAATTTATGGATGACACTTTGTAACAATTAATCAGGAACTGTTGATTAATAAAGTTAGTTCGTTATTCTCCTGAAACCTAGGCGGCTATAAGAATTGTCAGACGGATCATTTTATTCATTATTTTTGATTAATGCACCCAGATTCTCTGACTCTGAAGAAAAAAAAAAAAAAAAAAAACTTCTCCACTATGCAAAATCATAAATACTGAATGAGTCTGTATACAGTTAACCTTGGCCACAGCTAGGAAATTTCAAGGAAGAAATGTGCATATTCAGCAAATAAATGGCTGCAAGGATTAAAAAACAAATTGAGGGATTTGATGAACATCACCTCTCCGGACCTGTCCGTCTTGTACGAATTCCCGTGATTAATTAGTTTGTTTAGATACTCAATTAGCCTACTGAAGCAGAGAGAGAGAGAGACACTCACACACACACTCACACGCTGTAGTCATGGACCAAGATAAGGGCAGAACCAAGAAATGTCCAAGCGTTCTTCTGACTTGGGAAGAATGCTCTGCGGCCTTTTCTCCCTTCCACAGTTATTTTTTTTTGAGACAGAGTCTTGCTCTCTGTTGTCCAGGCTGGAGGGCAGTGGTGCGATCTCGTCTCACTGCAAGCTCTGCCTCCCACGTTCATGCCATTCTCCTGCCTCAGCCTCCTGAGTAGCTGGGACTTCAGGCGCCCGCCACCACACCCGGCTAATTTTTTTTGTATTTCTAGTAGAGACGGTGTTTCACTGTATTAGCCAGGATGGTCTCGTTCTCCTGACCTCGTGATCCACCTGCCTCAGCCTCCCAAAGTGCTGGGATTACAGGGCGTGAGCCACCGCATCTGGTCTCTCCCTCCCACAGTTGTGTGCTTTCGCAGCTCCTCTCCTTCATTCGTGAGGAAGTTGTGAGTTAGGCTAATTTTTCATGACGGGCCAATCATTGCCCTGCGTGGGTCCATACATCAGCCACCAGCCGGGGTTTCTTGGAAGCCTGGAGATGCTTTTCTTTCTGCAAAAATACAAACTCAGAACTTCAAATGACTACTCCATCTGTCTCCCTAGAAGTCCTGGGGTAGGGTGGAGAAAAACCCTATAGAAACCACCACCACTATCCTCCAGGTACTAGGGGAAATGGGAAGAAATTTGTCCATGGAATAAGACAAGTTTGCAAAGAGACTGCCCAATTCCAAGCCCTAAGGCTTCCCTCTAAAGGAAGCACTGGCTTTCCAATTATCTGTTTACATTGTTGTGATATCATCAAAAACTCGAATTCCTTTTACAGTCATAAAGGATGCTGAGAGTCTACGTGGTACAGATTATTATTCAGTTTTCTAGAGTGTACCCTAATAAGAAGTGGCAGAGGGAGTAAGTGATATGTTAAAATACAATATTGCTAAATGGATTAGATTGTGTGTTTGTGTTCATTTAGAAAATAATAGGTACAACCTTAATAAAAGCATTTATATATTTTTGTACCGAAGATACAAAACCCCAAAGCAAACTCATTAACTAGTAATTTTACCCTTATTAAAATACATTTATTTGTATGCTTACATGATTTGATCGCTTAAAAAAAAAAAAAAAGAATATTACTTTTCTTGCAAATATTTCTGTAAGATGCTTGCCCCTGTTCTATTTGTTGAAAAAGTTCTCCACTTTTCTGGAGGTTATAATTAGAGATAATTTGGCCTCCTTCATAATATTTTGATTCTGCGAATGATTCGTTTGGAAAGACTCTTAAACCTCATAGCATCCTGACAAGATTTTGCAAAAGGTACAAATATCATCTGTAGGGCAGGATATAAAAAAGGCACCCTTTGGGGATGAGAGTGGAGGGTGAGCAGAAAACAAGTTTCAGAACAAAAGCCAGGAAAAAGGATTCTGAGAAGTTCGAAATTAGATACAGCTAGGGAAGAGTGGGATCAAAGTAAGGAGGCCACTGGAGAGCTCCTAAAAGAAGAGACCCCCCACTCCCCAAATCGACCCCTTTCCTTGCCTTTCAGGTGCCCACCTGCTTGGGATTCTCCAGGCGAGAAGGACAAGTTTGGGGAGCAGCATTCATAACGTGAGATGGAATTCTAATCATCATCGCCAGAATCGCAGACAAAGGGCTAATTACCGGGACTCATAAATAGACACTTAAAATGTTGAACATGAAACTTGTTCATTATACACGGATTCTGCTTTTGGCGAGCGCTGGAACAGAATCACCGAGGGGGCTGAGATTGGCAGGGTCGGGGTCTGCCACGGGGGCTGGCAGGCACCTCGGGGCTGAAGCCAAGGCTCGCGTGGAATGGGCCTTCCCCAGCCTCACCGCGGGGCGGACTCAAAGGCAGCCATCCAGCCCAGCCGCCGGCCCCTCTCTTGCAGACGTCGCTTCCCACCGAGAGAAATCCGGGCAAGGTGACTGCACATGTCAGGCGGAGTTCTGAACGGGTCTTTGCCAGAACCCTGAACGCAACCCATGTATGGAAATTGCCGACAAAAGAAATTAAGAGCAGGAACGCTGTGATTAGGCTAATGCATTGATCAAATCAGACCCTCTCTGTTTCACTGCCAGGATGCCTCATATAAAAGCGTCATTAAAGAAACTCCGCCGTCTCTCCTACTAATGGTCTACGATTTGAGCGTGCCCTGATGATTGACAAGTGATGCCAGGGCTGCCTGTGTTGTCTTAAAAAAGCCACATCAGATCAGCAGAAGCTTAAAGCAAAGCATAAATTATAGATACGCGTCTGTTTCTTTGATGATGTAAGACTCATAGGTGCATCTCTCTTCCATCACACACAAAAAATGCACTTGCAGGAGGCCTCTTCACAATGTCACATCATATTTGAAAAAACAACAGGAAAAATGTAAACCTTTTCCCTCCGTTTTCTTCCTTCCTTTTTTTCTCTTATTCTTAAAACAAAATATTTTAAACAAGCAGCCAGCTTCAAAGGCAGCCTGGAAGTTTTCCACTTTGGAGAAATTAATTAAACATAAAATAAGTGTTTAAATACAAAGTTCAGTGCAGCAAGGAGTATGGCATCGTGTGGCTGCATCTATCTGTCAACCTTGCTAACTGTTCCGCTGCCTGTCAGAGGCAGGGTTACTGAATTGGAAGGTTCTTAGCATCTTGCTCGTTCAAAAACAAAGACGTTTGGAAAGTATTAACGGAGGCATTCTTTGCTTCGTAAATTTTATTGTCAGCTGGAGATACAATTTCCTTATTACAAAGTTCTAAAAGTCTTCGGTGGAAATATTTAGGGGGCACTGTGGGAAAAGGGAGAAGAAAAAAAAAAGTTGAAGCATGTGGCTGCAATACAGGAATGAGTGGTAAATTCACAGCAGGGGAAAGCTCTGCTCTCCACCTTGCCCCATTCTCGGGCCACTCCACAGGCTTTTCTAGGCCAGGTTTTGATCATGTAGGCTGCATTCACTCAAGCTGCAAAACAATATTTTTCTCATCCATTGATTCCAGTCAAAGACTCTGGAGTCCCTTGGGAGGTTCACCATGCTTCTGGAAAGTGCCACCTCGTGCACCTAGAGGACTCACACCAGGGACCCACACCCATGCTTCGAAGTGTCCCTTAGTGACATTTCCAAGGGAAGACAACATTTGCAAGGTTACTAATTCAGAGTTCCTCTTAGATTAAAGCAGAAACTTGGTTCCTGGCAGAGCCAAATTGATTCTGCAGAATTAGCTTATAGGCTGTACTTGGAAAACACTCATCCTGTATCACTTTTCTTAGAGATAAGACATTTCCTTTTCCCCCAAGGTGCCAGGATCTCTAAGTTGACACAGTTCTGCACAAATCACTCTGGTAGTGTAACTTAGAGTGTCCCAATCCCCTTTGGACCCTGGCCTCTGTAACTGGGCCATCACTCACTTAGTTTCACCTTATCTTTAAATAAATGTAACCAGAAGGGACTTGTTCAGCTCGCCACCTCTTGAGTGATGTGAATTATTTATACGGTCTTCATACGCATTCGTTAAGCCGCACACAGCCAAGTGGAGAGGAGCTGTTTGTCTCTTGTTCAGCCAGAAGGGTAAGACCGCAAGGTCGGGGTGAGTGGCAAGAACATCTGGAAGATTTTCCCTGGCTTGGTCTTGAAGAATAGGGATCACCTGGGGCTGTCGTCTGTGTCAGGCTCCTGAACAGTAGAACTTCAGAGGGAGCGACTGAAGCTCCTGGTCTGCCAGGCAGGGGCGGAAGACCCAGGCCCCAGCCATAACCACCTTGTCCACAGCAATGAGCTTTGCAACACAGGCTCTGAAATGCAGGCCTCGCTGGGCTGCTTAAAAAAACATACAGTTAACAAAAGGAGGTGCAGGAAAGGCTGTGGCTCCCTGGGGGTTTCCTACAAAGAAAATCAGTCTGGAATGATCCCTAAGACACACGCATGTTCTGGTTAATTGGACATTCTGGTTAATAAAGATCTACCACATGGTGCTGAGAAAAGAGAGAGATTGGGAGTTAGAAGTGCTGGGTTTGCGCCTCTCTGGGCTGCATTTCTCAAATGAACATGACGTTGTCCACCTCACACAATTGGCACAAACAAGAAATGGAATAATCGATGTGAAAGTGCTTTCTGAGCTCTGAGATGCTACATAATTGTCAGCGATATGTTCGCATCCTTGAGTGACAAATTTCAAACAATAAAACTTAGGGATTATCTTCTTTTCCCAAGCTCTTGCTGGAGCATGTTCATTTTCCCATGGGAATTTAGATGGTACTACCCTAGCCCCTGAGCCTCTCATGGAGAGCAGTTTTTAGGGTCATGTAAACTTCCAGTGTATTTGAAATCTATTTGGGATTCTGGTTTAACAAGATCTTCCCCTGTTTTGCAAGGGGCCCTGAAATATTCAACCTGCAAGAGAAGCTGTAATAATTGTCTAGTTCAGGTGATTCAAACTGTATCTCCCAATAGAATCTCTTTTGCGGTCATGGAGTGGGGCTGGAGGAAGCCCAGGAGTCTGGGGCTCTTACCTTAACACACCTGTTAACACGGGAAAGACTCCTTCTGACCAAAGATTGCAAAGTAAAACAACCTAGAAAAGCTTCAAGGAATTCTGCATTACCTAGAAGGAAACTAAGGGAACTAAGAGAGAAAGAACTTGCAAATTGATCATCAGTGAACGGGACTTCCCCTCCAGGGCTCAGCCCCATGCTGTGAGCTTTCTCTTGCAGCTTTTGTATCTCCACTGTCAGATGGCCCAGGGAGAACAGGCACCTGCTCTGTGGATGAGACGTGCGTGTGGCCTGGTGACATTGTCCAGAAGGGATGTTTGTTTCCTGGTCATGGAATAAGATGAGTTCTCCCAGATCTTATACCTGCTGTGGGATGCTTCTGGGTCAATGAATATTTGGAATATTGCCATCTTCATTTGAGAGGGCATCTGGGACCTTTGAGTCTGTCCCATACAGAATTTCGCTTTGCTATGTCAGAATCCTTGCTACCCCGATCTCACCTGCCCCACCCCACACCTAGTATTCCATGACATTCTCTCAAAGGCAACAGAAAGACCAAAAGATATTCTAGGCAATCCATTGGTGTGATCAAATATTTGGGAGATCTATTGGTGTTTGCTTTCTGGACACTGCGGGGTAACATTGTCTACAGAAAACACATTGACTGTCTACAAGAGCCAAGCCTATGACCTAATGAATAAGGTTGGCCAGGCAGGAACTGAGAATTATGAAAGGAGCCATCACCCTTGCTGGGACTGTAGCCTTCCAAGACCCGATCTTTCTATTTTTTGAAAGCCCCAGGTCCAACTTTCTATGCAACATCTCTGGCATTTCCAATGCGATCTGTGTAAAATGCCCTAGGAACTCTACGCAGGTCAAATGAAACTTGCCAGAGACTCACATCCTACCCACAAACCACTGGTTTGCCACTTATTTTGGTTTTAGTTTTAAGTCACAGCACTCTTAGTAGCTTATGTTTTACTCTCACTTCCAGATAAGGGAACCAGCTTGTCCCAGTCTGTCCAGAACTTTCCCAGTTTTAGCGTTGCAAGTGTCGTGTCCTGGGAAACTCCCAGTCCCTGGCAAACCAAGGCAGCTGGCCACCCTACTGCCTTAGAAAGTTCAGCATGTCCTGTTGGTTGTTCCTGAAATGTGACGATGACTCACCTGTTCAAGTATGAGAGCTCCTGCAGAATCAGACCGAATCTGCATTTCAACACTCTCTTTCTGATACTTACCACCTGTCTGAGACCTTGCAGGTATTCCTCAGCCTGTCGGAGGATCAATTGCCTCATCTGCAAAATAAGAATATGAATGCATCTATCTCCTAGGTTGCTGAGATTATACGAGACACTAAACCTGAAGTGCCAGACCAAAAATGATAGATATTATTCCTAGGTGAGTGTTAATGGTAGAAGAATGTTGGTCCCGATGCTTGCCAACTTTTCCTCTGCGGATCTGAAATCTCAGACAGTCCAGGCTGTGGCTGCCATTTCCTCTTTGGCCCTTTTGCTCTGCCCTTTGAGGCTTGGAGGCTGGACTGTCTGTGATGTTATGTTAAGGAAGGAGGACTCACCTGCCCATGGGCCCCTCTGAAGGGCTTTGATCAACAGAAGAACTGTGGCTCCATGCACCTGCTTTGCAGTTGGAGATATTGCAACTTGTCTCTCCAGGCACTAGAACAAACCTAGGAACTGATCCAAGAGAAAGAAGTTCTGCTCATACCATCTTCTCTGTTCCCCTAAAACTTTGAGGAGACAGAGGCTGGTCAGCAGGTTCAGCTAACAGCAGGTGCTGCATCTCCTTCTGTCAAAGTAAATTGAAGTTACAGGAAATTTCTCCCTCGGCTTTCAATAGATTTGCCATAAATACTTCGCCTTAGAAGACTGTGTTACAAACCCTGGGCAAAGCCAAGCCAGGGACTTGCATGGATTTAAAAAGAAAAGAAAGAGTAGTGTTTTCGTTTGTGTGTGTTTCCTGACAGATGCCAAGTCTGCCAAATCTTGGCTTCAAGTTGACCAAAAGTTGTTCTTAAAAATGTTCTGTGATCCATTTCTGAGCCCCCTAAAATTTCTAATTAAAAAAGGAAAAGTGTCACACAGACCTACTAAATTTCTAAGGCATTATTTGGAGTTGTTGAATCCATATTATAGGGCTTTCAAACTCAGTATTGAACAAATATCAAATTTCCCAGGAGACAGAAATGGCTCCAAAGAGATTTTCCCCAGGGCCCCGAGATCTGTAAATCGAGATAATTCTACACATTGCTGCCCGAGTATGGAAATTACCAACAAAAGAAATTAAGAGCAGGAACCCCGTGATTAGACTAATGCATTGATCAAGTCGTTCTTCTCGGTCTCATTGCTAGCACAGCACATAAATAACATGTGGGCAATTACTGTGAGTAAATTGTATGTGTTTTACAACCTTCCATGAACATTTTTCCCTTAAAAAAGCACAAAAACCAAAAAACAACAAAACAAACCAAAACAAAAAATATTTCTCAGGGGAATTGAGTATCAGACAAAAGAGTAAAATATATTTTTTAAATTTTTCTATGCATAGGAGAACAGAACTGGGTGGGGTGCGACCCTCTTAGTAGCAGGGGTTGGGCTGGAGTTTGGTTTCCTATATAGGTTTCACGTGAATCTCCCTCCAGTGCTGCCCTCTCCTGCATGGAACTCTCTCCCTTCGCTTCACAATTGTCTTGTTGTCTACCATCTGTGTCTTTCTCTCCCTTTCCATCTCCTTCCTCTGTGTCTTGGTCTCACTTTATCTGACCCTTTGCTGAGGACTGGGAGGATCTGAGAAGGGAATAAGACCTTTCCAGTCTTGGTTCTAGTCAATAGTCAATGGATCAATGTGGGGTGGGGAGTGCATTTTTCAGGCCCCAGTTCCCCCTCAAATGCTGCTTTTGCAGGAAAGAAATTCCCGACAGACTGGTGATGCTGACAGCCTAGGGCAAGGACTCACAAACTGAGCAACTCTGCCCTCTGGTTGGCCAACATGACTGCTGCCTCCATGCACCAATCTGTATCAGATTCCCAAAAAGGCCATTTTGCTGGGCTCTCACTCTGCACTGGCTGCATGGGTGACCAGCAGTCTAGATGCCCTTCTTTCTCAAGGTGGCTGGTCCAGGCTGCAGCCTGCTGCCCCTGCCTGCACCACAGCTTCATGCACACATGAGCTTCATCTGTCCTCAGTTCTTCCGCAACAGCCATGTTGCTAGATCACGTCTCTGCTCTGAAAGCTCACTGCCTAGCAGTGGGGGACAGACAAGCACACCGTGCCACACAACATCAAGTGCATGGGAGGCCTGTGCCCTAAGGGAGCCTTTAATCTGACCTCTTGGAATCTGGGGAGGTTATCTGGGGGGAGGGTGGTATTCGAGCTGAGTTTTGAAGGTTGATTATGAGTATTCTGGTATCTCCTCCAAAAACAAAACAAAACCAAGAGAAACAGAGAATGGAGGAAAGGGACACTTAAGGCAGAAAGTGCATCGAATCTGCTCTTCTTGTGACTTTACCAGCCCACGGGACCTGCCTGCAGTCTGTGCTTCTGATCTAGCCACGTCCCAAAACCCTGCCTGCGACTCCCCTCACTGGTTGGGTGCCTTGCAGTATTGGGCAAGGCTGGCAGTCCACTGTCTAACAATAGGGAGAAGCGGAGCTGTCCCAACAAAACCAAGGTGAGGTTAGTGCCAAAATAAACCAACGTCTCTTACTCCACATACAAAGTTTTCCACTTTTGTCTCCAAACTTTAAACTTCCAAAACATTTGACCCATTTTGGCAAAGTGTAGTCAGTATTAGACATTCAGGGGCTACTCCATCAATGGGATATGTGGCTCAGCCGTTTACCCTGGAGCTTTTCCCTTGATCCCTGGCAACTCCCTTGAGGATGTGGGCTTCAGACCTAGTTGTATCAGGGTTCACACACTGGCTTGGCCACTCCCTGTGTATAGGATTGTGGCAAGTTAGTTACACCGACTGAGTTTTTATTTCCTCTTCTATGAAAAGGTATGACATGCAGTGCTATTTGCAACAGCCAAGACATCAAACCAACCTACTGTCCACCAACAGGTGAATGAATAAAGAAAATATGACCCCCTGCCTCAAAACACACACACACACACACACACACACACACACAGAGAATGGAATGTTACTCAGCCATAAAACAGGAGGAAATCCTGCCATTTGCAAAAACACAGATGAACCTGGAAGATATTGCAAAATGTCTAATTGAATTGTGCAACTGAAATAAGCCAGACAAAGACAAATACTACCTGATCTCTCTTACATGTAGACGCTAAAAAAGTTGAATTCGTAGAAGCAGAGAGTAGAATTTTGATTGTTAGGGGTGAGGGGGACAGGAAGGGGAATGAGGAGATGTTGATCAATTATAAGAGGAATAAATTCTGGAGATCGAATGTGCAGCATGTTGACTGCAGCTAAGAATAATGCATTGTATACTTGAAATTTACTAAGAGAGTAAATCCTAAGTACTTCCATCACACACACAAAAAGGTAAATATGTGAGGTGAAGGATGTGTTAACTAAGTGAGTTGTGGTGATTGTCTCATGATATATTCATATATCATATCCTCATGTTATGAACCTTGAATATATATAACTGTATTTGTCGATCATACCTCAATAAGGGTGGAAAAATAAAGATAAAATGAATAAAATAAAAAAGTGTGACTCTAACCAATGTATCTGTCACTGTCACAATCAAGTTCAATCACGTCAGTCAAGCACCAGCCCCATTCCTCGCCCTTAGTGGACAAGGACTTATCCAGACATGCAGATTCCCTTAAATCTTCCTTAACCTGCATGCAAATTATCTATTTACTCCCTTTGCTCTGAGACTAGAATAGTGAAGAAAACTTGTGGGCAATGGTCAGGGAGCTCCCAGATCTTCATGCTGAGCTCACTGAGCTCCACCTGCCTCGCAGTGCTGTGTGCACCACCTCCTCTTTCTTCTCTGTAGACACAGGAGCTGGCCACAGGCAATGCACACAGTATCCATTTTATGGTATTTATTCCTTTTGGAGAATCTTTTGAGGTCCTTAGTCTTAGGAGAGGGAATTTTCCTTTACAACTTGGATTTTGTGTTTGCTCCAGGTTACAGGAGGCCAAGGGAAGACACCCTTCCTTCCATCCTTAGCATCTCCACGTGCTTCTGTTTGCTGGCCCAGCGCCTCTCCCCTTCCCTTAGCTGGACCTTTTCTGCCTTCCTGGGTAGGCTTCTGAACTAAACCTTCCCATCTCTCTCTGTGCATTCTGGCTGGCTGCACCAAAATATAAAATCTTGATTTAAGTATTTTTGTATTCAAGGACCATACGCAAGTGTTCATTTGAAGGTTCAGTGGCATTTTGAAATGAGAACATCATATATAAAGATGTCAGAGATGGCGCCTCCCACAGTGAGGTTGAAAGAGAGAGCGGAACAAAATGAATTGAAGAGTTCCTGGGATCCAAGAAATTTTAACATCTCATTATTTAGATTACCCTACATATAATTTTCCAATATTTGGTATTAGAGACTTCTGAAGGTATTGGTTAAAATTACTCCATGCCTGACATCAATTTAGTCTTATTCACTATCTAGCTAAAATAAAACCTTACAAATAGATGATTAGAGTAAGTAAGCAATTTTCTGATAAATGCAAATTCTCTACCATTTCCAAAGGAGCGTTCACAGCAGACAGGAATAGAAGGGCCAGGGGGTAATGGCCCCTTGGCATTCCAGCATCCTGGCATGGAGCAATGTGGATTCGAGAAGGCTCATAATGCCTGCAGGATTTGATTGTGTTTGGAATGCACCCAGTTTTTCCCAGCAGTCTGCTGCCTCCCTGACAGGGCAGATGATCCAGACTCCACTCACCCTAATGATGGGGATTGTGGTGTGTGCGTCTTATGTACTCACTGCTTGATTGTTACTCCCAGCCCCTTGTGAGCCAGCGAAGCGTAGGATCAGTGTGTCCCTGTCATCACAGAATGAGCACAAACAGATGCATCTCGGCATCTGATCTGAGCACTCACGCAGGGGCTCCCTCCCCAGCCACAAAAGATGTCCAACCTCCTATCCACTTCCTTGGAACTCCTGGAACCACAGCTTTAGTAGGTCTCAAACTCAACACCAATGGCCTGTGTCTCCACAGCTACCCCAACTCGCAAATCCACACCTGGCACCTGCCTACAGAGCAGGTTACAGAAAACATCTGCAGGGGATGGTCCCGTTGGGGGTGGTGTGGTTGAACAGGAGGAATCCATCAGTCCCATCCAGACTTCGTGGGTGGTGTCAGACTTGCTCTAACCACAGTGGACCTACATGGAGAGCAGTAGGTGGGTGGACATATGCTGTTGTCACTTGGACAAGTTGGAGAGGCCTTTCCCTACACACAAATAATTTCAGCTCCTGGAGTCTTCAAAGTGTCTGAATTTCTATCCTGAGTTACTCTTTTGGGTTGAGGCCTTTTTTGAAAAGCCCCTTATGCCATGTCCACAAGTGTCATCCAGCTCATCACTCCTGTCTACGCCCCACAAGTCTGGACTCCCACAGGACCTAGACTCTTACCCCATTGTCTGATTTCTCCCCCTACCATGAACAGGAGTATGTCCTGTTTCCATTCTGACCAAGGGTGTGATGCTCAGGGCTTCCACCTAGGGTTGATATTCAGCCAAAATGCACCAGTGCAGCCAGATCGATGGTTAAAATATTGAAAATATTGTCATCTTTGTTGGCAAAATGCCCTTTCTCCATGTCCCCAGAGGGTTGGTTGTTCACCACTCAGGCTACGCCAGCTCTATTCTTGAATCTCCTACAGCCCACCAATGAAAGGGTCAATATTCCAGGAACCGGCTCCCATTCCACTTGTGGAATAGAGGCTGTCAAACATTTTGGATAATTTGTGTCAATGGGAGTGCATTCTTCATCTTATTCTGTTTCCCGCTGTCTTCGCTGAGCACTGTGCCTTCACATCAGTGCCTGTTGTCATGGGTGCACATAGTCTGTGACTTCTGATGACTGCATGATCCGCCCAAGGTGGGCATCTGCCAGATGACAGTCCTCCATCCCTGCCCCAGAGATGGGCATCCAGGTTGCTTCAATTCTGTGCCGCCATAGGCAAGTCTGCCGTGAGCACCCCAGCTCAGGGTCCTATGTGGAGCAGTGTGAGACTTTCTTGGGAATGTGTACTAAGGAACAGAATTGCTGCTCCAGGGATGCAGATTCTCATGTTGACTCCCCTCTGACGATTGTTCTCCAGATACCTGCATCAATCTATACCCCTATTGACTCTGTGTGGGAGCTCCTAGACCCCCAAAACCTATTAAAGCTTAGCATTGTCAAATATATTGGAATCAGAGTAACTCCATCTTAAGTAAAAGCTGGGTAAAATGAGGCTGAGACCTACTGGGCTGCATTCCCAGATGGTTAAGGCATTCTAAGTCACAGAATGAGACAGGAGGTCGGCACAAGATATAGGTTATAAAGACCTTGCTGATAAAACAGGTTGCAGTAAAGAAGGTGGCTAAAACCCATCAAAACGAAAATGGCAAGGAGAGTGACCTCTGGTTGCCCTCACTTCTACACTCCACCAGTGCCATGACAGTTTACAAATGCCATGGCAATGTCAGAAAGTTACCCTCTATGGTCTAAAAAGGGGACGCATGAATAATCCGCCCCTTGTTTAGCATATCATCAAGAAATAACCATAAAAATGGGCAACCAGCGGCCCTCAGGGCTGCTCTATGGAGTAGCCATTGTTTTATTCCTCTACTTTCTTATTAAACTTGCTTTCACTTTACTCTATGGACTCGCCCTGAATTCTTTCTTGCGCAAGATCCAAGAACCCCCTCTTGGTGTCTGGATCCGGACCCCTTTCCTATAACAGCACCTTCCACATGCCTAATATTTTGCCAATCTAATGATACAGAGGGGGCACCTCCTCATTGTTTCAATTTAATTTCCTGTCTGATTATTTGTGGATTTGAGCATCTCTTTATGTTTTAGTGAACAGTTTGGATTTCTTCTTTTATTTCACGCACTTTATCTCTTTTCTATTTGGGTTATTTCTTGGCTCTTTGTTTGCTGATGTTCTTGATATTACGTAAATACAATCCCTTGGTAGTCAAAGACATCGCAAATGTCTTTTCCCTCTGTCATCTTTTTGTCCATGGTGTCTTTAATTGAAGATAAATTGGTCTATTGTTGCTGTCATCTCGCCCCTCTGAACACACCTCTGATTAACCCTAGAAAACACTTCTGATGACTCACCTGTGCAATGGGGGAAATAAGAGCACCTACTTCATGTGGCAGTTTTGAGGATTACATGAGACAGTGCATGGAGCTCAGTGGCAGAGTTCAGCAAGCACAGTGCTCTGCAGCCCCCATGGGCTCAACAGGGTCTGTAGCTGTTGGTTTTTCACTGGAGCTTGGGGATCCTCAGTGGCAACTGAAGAGATCGTCTACGGGAAGCAGGAGCTAATCAGATGCCACATCAGTCTGTCACTTCTCTCTCTCTCTAACTACAGCCACCAGTGGTCCTGTTCAATGCTGAAGTCCCAGGTGGTTGTAACGGGGGGGGGGGGGGGGTATGTTCACACCACTTTAGCCATGCTTCCCACAAGTTTTCTGAGAACTTGTCTCAAAAGCACACATTCTCTGATCACCTTCATACGTATTGCGAGCTGCCCAGACTAGAACTTAACGATTCTGCCAGGTGTTTTGCAAAGTTTCAAACTCATCCGGGAAGACTTTGGTGTGTGGGTGTCTCCTTTATCTGTCTCTACCAATCGGGTGAGCACTGGGGCTTGTTCTATAGGAGGAATGACTCCAAAAGTCTGATTGAGTGGTATTTTCTTGAGTAATATTGAAGTGATTCAGAATTGCACACACTTGACAGACACAGACTTGAAAATTAGAGGCAAAAATTTTTGGCCAAATGCAACATATCCCACAAAGAGGCCATTGTGGGATATGTAAGCTGTTTTTGTTTGTTTGTTTGTTTTCAGACGGAGTCTCACTCTGTCGCCCAGGCTGGAGTGCAGTGGCATGATCTCCACTCACTGCAACCTCCGCATCCCAGGCTCAAGCGGTTCTCCTGCCTCAGCCTTCCAAGTAGTTGGAATTATAGGCGCGTGCCATCAGGCCTGGCTAATTTTTGTATTTTTAGTAGAGACCAGGTTTTGCCACGTTGGCCAGGCTGATCTCAAACTCCTAACCTCAAGTGATGTGCCTGTCTTGGCCTCCCAAAGTGCTGGGATTATAGGCATGAACCACCGTACCTGGCCTGTAAGCTGTTTTAACAGAGGTGACTCATCTGGGGGAGCCAGAGGTCCCGTGTAGAAGGGAGGATACCAAGCACAAAGCAGGACATGGCAGAGGAAGGACAGAGCAATCAGGCCCTTACCTGATTCTACCCAAAGTCAGTCTCACAAGCTGAATTCCAACCTGCTTTTTTCTGCAGCTCCAGACTGAATATTCTGACTCTCTAAGGCCTTCCTGCTGCTTCTCAGGGAACAGAGTGGTGGATGGAATGAAAGTGAAGTCACCCTATTCGCCTTCTTCATTCAAAGGATGGGGAAACTAAGAAAAGGAAAGTGGCCTGTAATCCCAGCATTTTGGGAGGCTGAGGTGGGCTGATCACTTGAGGTCAGGAATTCAAGACCATCCTGGCCAATGTAGTGAAATCCTCTCTCTACTAAAAATACAAAAATTAGCCAGATGTGGTGGCACGCACCTGTAATCCCAGCTACTTGGGAGGCTGAGGCTAGAAAATCGCTTGAATGTAGGAGGCAGAGGTTGCAGTGAACCGAGATCCTACCACTGCACTCTAGCCTGGGTGACAGCCTCAAAAGAAAAAGAAAGGAAGAAGAAAGGAAGGAAGGAAGGAAGGAAGGAAGGAAGGAAGGAAGGAAGGAAGGAAGAAAGAAAGAAAGAAAGAAAGAAAGAAAGAAAGAAAGAAAGAAAGAAAGAAAGAGAGAGAGAGAAAGACAAAGAGGAAGGAAGGAAGGAAGGAAGGAAGGAAGGAAGGAAGGAAGGAAGGAAGGAAGGAAGGAAGGAGGGAGGGAAGGAAGGAAGGGAAAGGAAAGTGAGCCCACTCCATAGCGCACAGCTAGTCAACAGTAGTCAGGAATAGAACCCAGGTGATTTTTTTTCTTTTCCTTAAAGCAGACTGCGTACTTACAAAGAGACCAGTCTCTCAGAGGAGACTTGTGGGACAAAATCTTAACTTCTCAATGGTTTAGTTTCCTGAGTGAGCTCCTAAGAATGCAGCTATGTGAAATTACCAATCAGGAAGAGACTCATTGTCAGGGAGTTTTGGAGAACATTCTCTATAATGGCCTCTCACTGAGTTGCCTAATAGCAAATAACTACGTCTGTAGCTGCCTTTTCTTTCTGGGAGGGAGACACGGCCTTAAGCAATTTTTCATATATTATCTCACCTTGTGAAACAGAATGTAAATAGCAGATTTGGAATTCAAGACCAATTCTGTTGAAAAATAAAGCTGGATCTCTTCCGAACACTACAGAGGAGTGAAAGCTGGATAAACTAAAGGCTTAAGTGTCAAAATTACAACTTTAGAATTGCTATGAGTCATCTGTTGCTGAGTGACAAAATAACCCAACACTGAAGGGCTTATAACAATGTGCCTCTTTATCTCCATGGGTCAGGAATCCAGTGTGGCTTAGCTGGGTCCTTTGGGGTTTCTCTCCCAGGCTGCAATCGATGTATTGGCCGGAGCTTCAGTCATCTCAAGGCTCAAGTAGGGAAAGATCCACTTCCAGGCTCATGTGATTGCAGCAAAAATCAGTTCTCTACAGGCTGTTGGACTAAGGGACTCTGTTTCTCAATGGCTATTGGCCTTTCTTAGTTTCTTGTTTCATGGACCTGTCCAATATGGTAGCCATTTTTGTCAAAGTGTGCAAGCTGGAAGGGCAATAGAGTGTACTAGCAAGCTGTAAGTCACACTTATTTGTAATCTAATTATGGAGTGCCCTGACATCATCTTTGCTATACCCCATCAGTGAAAAGCAAGTCACTAGGCTCAACCTACACTTGATGTGAAGGGATTCACAACCACGTGAATACCAGGAGGCAGGGATCACTGGGGGACACTTTGGAAGTCTGTCTACCACAGGACTATACAACTGTACAAGAAAAAGGAGAACTTCTACTCAATTGAAGACACTGTAAACAGTTAATAGGCAGTGGTGGATTTGGAGGAGAAGTTTGTGATGTCAAAAACTGATAAAGAATGCCTACAGATCAATAAGAAGTGGTCAAAAAATTCCAGAAAGAAAGAGAATGTACAAAGGCTATAAATAGGCCATTCAGAGCAGCGATTCAAAAGTCTAATTAATAAGCACATAAAGAGGTGTTCACATTTATTAGCAATTAGAAAAAATGCCATTAAAACGAGATAGCGCTTCATTCTTTTCGGACTGGCAAAAGAGTTGGATAATGCCACACGTTGGCAAGGATATGGAGTCTCCACATTGCTGTTGGGAATGTAGACTGGAGCTGCTAGCCACCAAGGAGCATCTGGCACAACCTAGTCAAATTTAATATATGCAAATGCGGTGACCCAGCAATTCTGCTCATGAATGTATACCCCAAAGAAATTCTTGCACCTGTTTGAAAAGACTCTTCCTGCAGTGTTGCCTGTAAGGATGGAGAATTGGAGGCAGCCAACTGGACGAATAGATGGACGTTAGAGAGAACTGTGTACAACCAGAAGCGGCAGATTTTACATTTACAGAGCAACAGCATAATCGTGTGTGAAATCACGGTGAAGTGGCAGATTTCATGTTTGCAGAACAATGTGGGTACATGTGAAAGTCACTATGCTTCATGAAACAAGAAAGGTACAGAACCAAGTAAATAACATAATATCCTTTACGTAAGTTTAAAATGCATGCAAACAAAACAAAAATACACATTTAACACAACTGCACATTATCCTACAGGAATAGAAGTAGCAGGAGAGGGCAAAGTGGGATCAATATACAAAACAAGAAAGGGACCATGTAAGAAACAGTGGTAATCAGATTCTAATGACTGAGGAGTATGAGAGCTTAACCCTGTGTTCCTGCTGGGGAAAAAAAAGTACTCAAGCAAAACATTTCTGCCAAACTCTTCAGTCCATTTGTGGAGTGTGCTACTCTGGAGGCAGGCACCCTACCTCATTTGTGTTAATTGGATGTTGCACCAGTTCGTCTGATCATGGTACTCTTTTTTTTTTTTTACATAAGACCTACTTATAACAGAATTTATGCTGCTTGTCGTACACTTTTGAAAATAGAATTTATGATGTACGCATTCATTTTTGTTACTGCAAAAAAATCCTGTGAGTGCTTATGCTTGTGTGAGTGTGAGCATATGTGATCCATAAGATAGTGATGATCCATCTTAGGACTTAATGATTCTGTGGGTAGCTGTATTTCTCCAAACTACTCAAAGGGTTAATTTCATTAGACACAAACTCTCACATGGCTAAAAACTATCTTCTTTTTTTTCTTTTTTTTTTTTTTTTTTTTGAGACGGAGTCTCGCTCTGCCGCCCAGGCTGGAGTGCAGTGGCCGGATCTCAGCTCACTGCAAGCTCCGCCTCCCAGGTTTACGCCATTCTCCTGCCTCAGCCTCCCGAGTAGCTGGGACTACAGGCGCCCACCACCGCGCCCGGCTAGTTTTTTGTATTTTTTAGTAGAGACGGGGTTTCACCGTGTTAGCCAGGATGGTCTCGATCTCCTGACCTTGTGATCCACCCGTCTCGGCCTCCCAAAGTGCTGGGATTACAGGCTTGAGCCACCGCGCCCTGCCAAAACTATCTTCTTAAGACACTGCAATATTTCTCTTTTTTTAATCTTTCCCCAGTTTTGCAAATAGCATCTCCCAGTGATCAAGACTGGCCACTGAATAATTAAACTTCTGGTAAAACTCACAAAAGGAAGGTGTGAGGTCTGATGTATAGGAAAACACACGCACGTATGCCATCCAGTTTCCTAAAGAGATTCCAGCTTCAAATATTATCAGCACCTGGCAGGATGAGACTATTTTATGTAAATAGATTCATTACTATTAATTTCTGCCAGTGCTGAACGATTTATGAACTGCTTTTCGCATGTAGAAAAGTGGTTCATGAATCAGAAGGAAAAGTGTTCCCCAAAACCGGCATCGATAAATAACGCCTTTTATTCACGGATCCCGCCCATAGTGTCTTTTATCTTCAGGAAGGACGGAATGAAAATTACAAAATTACTGTGGGAGTGGGGGTTGGAAACCAACAAGCAAGCAAGGATGGAAGAATTGGAGAGGTGGTTCCTGAAACCGCCCACTGGGTTGCAGAGTGTGACTGGCTGAGAGTCCCCTCCTGGGGCCTTCTCTTCCTGGGGCAGCTCCTCCTCTCTCTCTTATTTTATTCTCATATAAACACCTGCTGGAAGACAGCTTCTGATTTTACCAGTTGCAAATGAGGTCCAGCAGGTATCTAGTCTTTTTATTTTTTATTATTTTTTGAGAGACAGGGTCTCACTCTGTCACCCAGGCTGGAGTACAGTGGCACAATTACAGCTCACTGCAGTCTCAAACTCTTGGGCACAAGGGATCCTCCCACCTTAGCCTCCCGAGTAGCTGGGACCACAGGAGTATGCCACCACACCTGGCAAATACTTCCTATTTTTGTAGAGACGAGTTCTTTCTGTGTTGCCCAGGCTGGTCTCAAACCCCTAGCCTCAATTGATCCTCCTGCCTTGACCTCCCAAAGTACTGGGATTATAAGTGTGGGCCACTGCTCCCAGTCTAATCTTTTTAAAAGTCTTCATTTTCCAATCTTATAGTTTAGTTTATTGTCCCAAGATGGGTCACAGCTAGAGGCCATGCAATGTTGAGTGGCAGCCAAAAGTGCCAACTCCAGGTCTTTTGTCCAGAAAGATTTTTCTAGAACTGCTGACCTGCAAGGTAAGGACAGAGATTTAGGGACTATTCAATAGGTACTATTGAGTTCACATTTCTAGAATCCAAAGGCACTGGAAATAGGGGCGCTTTGGTTCCAAATTCACAATATTATTTCCAGGTTCTGCCAATTAGAAAAGACTTTAAATTCTGCTGGACCACTGCCTTCAATTTCAGGTTTGATAACCTCCAAAGTAGACAAATCCTTGTGACGGGCAAGACATTCCCAACATTGGCAAAGAAAGGGGATTCCAGACTCTTCCTAGGGTTCTGAGACCTTGCCAAATGGTTCCACCTCAAGAAAGATATCCAAGGAAGCACTCCCCTCCATTGCCTCCAGATGGGACTACAGCCAGCAAATCCACCCAGAGCACTGGAAGGCCATTGGCTATCTGCAGTCCTTTCCAGAAAAGCAACAGATCCAGCTACAAATAACTGGAGACTGAAGCTGCAGGGGGAATCACTACTGTTGGGTTAATGTAAATACATCTATACCCAGTTGAAGAGGGTGGAGGCCAGGCATGGAAACATGATGGTTGAAGAAGTGGGCTAGTCTATCTGCCAGCTCACTCAATCAGCTTTTGCCCTGAAATAGACATATAATGGGAACCAATGAATGTGCAGTCTCTTCTGGGTCCCATTTTCTCTGTGTCTCCTTGGGTGGGCATTTCGTGGTCTGTGATTTTAGTGCATTAAAATGTTCATTTTTAATACAACTACTTAATCCAGTATTCAACTGCAGAAACAATGATCTGTTTCAACAATGAAAGACAAATGGGAGAACCAGCTGTCAAATCCCTGAAGACTCATATGGCCATTTCCAAAGGGATGCTTTACATATTGAGTGAGCTTTAATCCCTAGAGCAGATGTGGCCTCACAGTCATAGTTGGTTTTCTATGTTAAACAAACTCTTACCTCTTAATCCTATTATGAAGAAACCAGAAAAGTTCTTTAAAAGCAAATAAATAACTGGATAGCTTTATTTTGTTTTGTTTTACAATGGAGTTAATCTGTGCACCATTTCTGGACAGCATATAAACACCACTCTTCTTATTTAAGGGAAGAAAAACTGAGATATAAAGAAGACAATTATCCTACAAAGACATGACAGCAAATTGGAACAGAGTCAAGAAGATTGCTTTCTGTTTCTGAATCTTCCTCCCAGAAGTGTATCCATTCAGTTATTGAGCACCTTCTGTCCAACACTGTGCAGGGCCACAGGGATCTAGCCATCAACAAGTCCCATAAGGCCCCTCCTTTTCTCAAAGGGTTTATATTCCAGAGGGAAGAGACGATGGTATTAAAATGCAATAATGCAATGAAACTGGGTCATGGAGAGTTGAGCATTTTTGTAGAAAATTAAATGGACAGGGAAGGTGTCTTCCAGGAGCACAAGTCAAATGACAAGATGGATGCAGCAATGTGAAAGGCTGGAAGAAGATTCCAAATAGAGGGACAGGGCTGAGCACTGTTCATGTGACAGAAAGGGCCAACCCTGGGAGTGGCAAGAAGAGCAGAGTGAGGTGAGCTTAGAAAAGCAAGCTGAACCAACACATGTGGAACCAACAGTCTCTGGTAAGGAGTTTAAATTTCATTCTAAATGCCATGAGTAACCAGGAAGGTTAATTTCAATTACTTTATTACTGTGGAACTTCATTGAAGAAAACACTAAAAAAAAAAAATGCAAAGAAACATATTTTCTCAACATATTGGCAAATCCAGTCCTCGAGGAGAAAAGAGTAGATTGGCTGTCATTAGGAACTGAGTAAATCACCCACAGCCTTTAAATGTCTCCTTGGGTCTGGTTGCTCCAACATAAGCCAAACCTCTTTGCTACTCAAGACACCAAAGGTTGTCCAACTTTGAAGAAGTAGGGGTTGAAAGAAAAGGCATTTGGGAATTAAATATATGTTTCAATCAGTTGAACTTTTATACAGATTGACTGCCGTGAAAAATTAGAGCTTTGTGTAATCCAATCGAGTAAAATCAAATGTTCCAAATAAATAAATAGTTGTCTTTTTTTATTAGCTTTCCATCACCCCTGGATCCATTTGTACATTGCCGTATGTCACCTCTCTCTTCATTTGCAATGTTGCCTCTGAAAACTCTTCTGTTTATTTGAGCTTAGCAATCAGGCTTAAATGTACCAATATATATTGTTCTAAAGTGTATATTTTTTCTGTGTACCAAAGACATAGTGACTACTCCTTTTATGGGAAACCAGTTATTAATCCAGTAAGTCTACATGAATCAATATCTTTGCGAAATGACACCATGTTCACGTTATTTTATGTTATGTTGATGGTTAGCTAATTTTGGAATGGAGACATTTCTTCTAGAAATAGACATAGTATAATTTAGCGGTGGAAACGTCAATCACCATAGGTTGTATGTCTTTGTCTGGTCAGAAGAGGGCAGATTTATTGAAAGAAAATGCAGCTGTATATTCCTTGCCACACTCTGACCCAAAACATCCATTTTGCTTATAATTTTGTTTGGCAAAATGACATCAGCTGCAATCACTAATGGAGAGACAATGCCAGAAGTCATTGTTCTGGGGTTCTGATTCCACAGTCTTGATCCAGGGTGATATGCTAAACCGCTTCAACACGGCAGGGCATCATGGTGCTTTTCTCTGCTGATAGTAATCTACAAAGTAAAATTTGCATAATACCAAACAAATGTGTAAAAGTTAGCCTCCCAAAACACATTTCGGTGTGACTACTTTTTCCTCATCTCTAGCAGCCCATAAGGTAGTCTTGCAGTTCGTGGATTCTTCACCTATCCCAAAGATAGGTTCTTTCTTAAGACAACTCTCTTTCAACCTGTCCCTCATCCCACGGGCATTGGAGTCCAAGACAAAAGGTGTGGGAAAGAGAGACAAAAAAGGAATCCAGTGGACACAAGGAGGTGAGGGACAAGGAGACAAGAACATCTGGAGACTCAAACATTGTAGTAATTGCTGACAAAGGGAATTCATAGCACACCTGGATTCATAGTCTGTTTGCTACTGAGTTGGCCAAAGCGTTTTAACTGAATTACAGATAAAATGATAATTCAGAGCTATTTCCATTCCTGAGTGAAAAGAAAGCACTGACTTAGCAAGATAAGGAGTGTCTCCTCCATTTCCATAATCAACATCAGAATTAACAGTGGAATAATGATAAAGGCACATGTGGTAGGCAGCTCCATGAGTGGCCCCAGGGAGTCAGAACTCCCACTGTCCTTGCTCTCCCACATTGACCCTGGGCTGACTTTGGCTACCAGCTCTTCAGCAAACATCACAGCATGCAAGCACACATTTGTGTAATACTGCCCTGCTGGGGTAAGAAATAATGATGGGCCACATTTAAGCACTATTTCTTATAAAAGGTGAAAATCTTTTGTATGTCTTATCTCATTTATCCTAACAGTCCTGTGAATTAATCACTGCTGTAATACCCATTTGACAGATGAGGAAGCTGAGGTACAAGGAAGGAAGTGCCTTGCCCAAGGTCGTAAAGCTAGCAGGGGTGAGGCCAGATGTAGACAATGCTGGATAGAGTTTAAGTCCAGCTCACATGCTGCTCAGAGTTAGAAGGAAACTGGCAGCCCCTGTCATAAACCGCAGTGGCCCCCAGACAATTCTCCTGGCCCTGCCACCCAAGCAAGTGTCAGGGCTTAATTATTCTTAAGCAAGAGGACCTGCAAGAGTTTTCATCTCTTCCTAAAATTAGTCCCTTTCCTGGGGCTCTCTGCTTTCACGGGGCCTTATTCACGCCACTCCAGAAGAGCACAGCAGAACTTTGTTGTAAGGAAACTTGAAGGATGGGTGGGGTTTTGTGGCTGCCAAAGGCATAGAGATGAAGATCCAAGATGCTGTCCGAGAATTCTGAGCGGTCTCAGGACACCCAGATTTTGCAGTGGGGAGAAAAAAGACTTTTCACTTTCTGCTTAACAAAAGATACATACATATATATATATATATATATATACACACACACACATACACACACACACACATATATATATGTATATATGTGTATATATACGTGTGTGTATGTGTGTGTATATATATAGAGAGAGAGAGAGAGAGATGGAGTTTCACTTTCGTCACCCAGGCTGGAGTGCAATGGCGCCATCTCGGCTAACTGCAACCTCCACCTCCCAGGTTCAGGCGATTCTCATGCCTCAGCCTCCCGAGTAGCTGGGATTACAGGCATGCGCCACCACATCTGGCTAATTTTTTTGTATTTTTAGTAGAAATGGGGTTTCTCCATGTTGGCCAGGCTAGTCTCGAACTCCTGACCTCAGGTGATCCACCAGCCTCGGCCTCCCAAAGTGCCGGGATTACAGGCATGATACACCGCACCCGGCACAAAACATATTTGAAATGAGGTTTGGACACATGCTGTCCTTCCCCTGAGCAAACATCTGTTCCTAGAGGCATGGCCCCACAGGGGCACTGAGAATGAGGACATATCAATCTCACTTCCAGACCGGACTGCTAGCTCCAGCTCTTCCTGGTCCAGGCTCCACCTCACCTACACCCATTTTGTAAAGGTGCTAATAAGCTTTGGGGACTCCTGAAATTTGAGACAGTAACCTGGGAAGGGGAGACACCAAGAAGGCAGTCTCTTACCCAGAATACAAGATGACCAAGTCAAGCGCAAGGTCTGGGTTTTAATCATCTGCTCTTCCTGCTCAGTAGTTCTGGGGTAAGACACCCCAGAACAGCGTCTACACCAGGCACACACCGGTTCCTACTGTCTAGAGGAGAGTAAAGGGTGGAGCCTGCAGGACGCCTTGCTTCATCTTTATATCTAGGTGGAGTTAGGGACCAGCTGTACGCTCTGGTCCAGAGGGTGATTATGGATGTGTGGGAGAGAAGGACAGATGGAGGGTGGGGTTGGCAGCAGAGCAACCTGTGAGCTGCCTTTGACTCAGAGCGGGATGAGGTGGGAGCACCTCTGCACTGACTATAACCTTCACTTCCACACATCTTAGCTGCTAACAAAGTTTGATATAAATTCTAGGGACTGACACTGTCCATCCCCCAAAGAGATACTAAAAACAAATCTCACCTTCTGGAGGCAAAGCATTCATTGCTGACATTTAGTGATGGTAATACAAGGAGTTACCGGTGGTGGGATTAGCTCACAGAGAAATCCTGGGTAGGCTGGGGCCACCCTCCATTCTCTCTTGTCCTATCTCTATCTATAGGTCAGAACACCTTAATTCCAATTTATCTGGGATCCACAGTCCATACACTAGACCCAGGACAAAAATCAGAAATGAAATTCAGTTACAAATTTCCACCATCTCAAGAGCTCTCTCGCAAGCCTGGGTGTCTCTTGGAATTCCTGACCCCTTCCATAGATGCCATTCGTTCCCTAGAGAAAGTGACCTCCTGCAGGGTGGGGAGTCTAGAGTCTAGAGGCTGCCCCACACAAGTACTGACAGAGCCTGCTTTCCTCCACATCCCCCTGAAGCACTTAAAGATATCAGTCACTCCAAAAACATATCTGATCTTGAGCACTGAACTCCTTGACCCCCTAGCAGCTGGGGTTTCTGACCTGAGCTCAGTGGTTTTCAGTTCCAGCAAGGAGAGTTTCCCCGGTTTCTCCGAGGTGCTCCAAAAGCCCGAAGTGGTGGACTAGTATTTTTCAGGAGGCCCTGTCCTTGTTCCTTGACCCCAGCCAAGGGCCGACTGGAAGGTAGGACACAGAGGGGAGTCCTGCAGGTGCCCATTCTCCATACTTCCAGGACTCACTTCGTTTCTTTTCTATCTCTGGGTTCCTTTAATGAAATGTTCTCCATCCCTGGCAGGAAAACCATTTCCCTGAAAAATATAAAATCCATTGCTGAGCGCTGCAGCGAGAATTAACCTTGATTACCGCAGTAATTTACTAATCAAAACTGGAGACCTGCTAATCAAGCTGGAATTGCCAGCTGCTTGATTTTTATAGTAACATAACCAAAACCGAACATTTGGTAAACAAGGGGTATGGGTGTGATGGGGAGACTGGGACAAGGTGAGGGAGGGGCAGGGCTGTCCCAGGGCTGGGAGGAGGCTGACATGTGCTCTGTGGACCGGGCAGAAGAAACAGCAGAAACAGACAGAAATGCAGAAACTTCTTCTGAATGGGACAGCCCATTGGAACTCATACAGAGTGAGTACTGAGGCAAAACCAGGTTTTTCACAATATGGTTTGTTTCAGGTTTGGGCTCTTGGACACTGGCTTCTTTGAGTAGTTTATCTGGGCGGCAATGGCAACAAAAGTCCATGGGGGAGCAAGGAAGTGAGACAGGGAAGAGAAGAAAACCGGATGGATTTGTGAGCAGACTGCTGCTAGGGGTAACTGGAGCTCAGATCTGCTGAGACCCCTGGGGACGTTGTGAAGAATGGGCCACAGAGTGATCCCACCCAAAAGAGGATGGATGCTCCTGGGGATATTAACTCCGCAGCACTTCTGAGCTGCCTGTCCTGCAGGGTTGGAGGAACTTGCAGGAGAAATTGTTTCACAAATGAGCCCTGTGAGTGTTGTGGAGATGTGGATGGCACCAACTGCCTCGAATTGTATTTGCTCCCCTGCATGGCTCATCCTTGAATTTCACTCCCTTAGCAAACATCAGCCACTCTGAAATGCACCTTTTTGAAGAAGGCACCATACTCTCTCACACTTCGGTGCTTTCGTCCATGCTGTTCACTCTGACGTGGATGATGTCAGCTAAGGGGGCTCTCCCCGGGCCGCATGACCTGTGGTGTGCCCAGAGCACCTTTTGTTTCAGCCCCTAATGGCACCTGCCACTCCGTGCACTTCCATTTCTATTTCCCTCCCCTCCTGCTAGACTGAAAATAACAGGAGGGTTGGACTGTGCTTTTCCCTGCATTCCTCCAGTCTAGAAGAATACTTGGCAAATGGGTTCTCAATAAATCTATGCCAATCAGGTGACTGACAAATGAGCCTGGATCGAAGGCTACAGAAGAATGTCCCTGCCCAGGACCAAGGGTCTTCGTAAACATGGGCCTTCCAAGTTGCAAGTGCCCTTTCTCTTGTGTGACCACTTCACTCTCCAGTCAGGAGATAGGTAAGAAAGGAATAATTATGATATGCCTCCCACACAAGATGAAAGAGACCTGAGTTCAGCCTCAGCTATGAGGGACAGCCACTTCATCAGCACCAGATTCTAAGTGGCCAAGCCCAGAACTGAACCCAGACAACCTGACTCAGAGCTGCTGATGCTTCCTGAACCAGAGAGCAGTCTCATCTGTGCAAGGATGCAGCACAAGGGTCCTGGCTCAAAGACCACACCCACCTCTGAGTTCCTTTCCTGGCCCCAAGGTGCTGAGCTGCGCAGCAGGTAAAGATGTGCACACTGGAGTTGGTCTTGATCCTCCTCTATCCCAGACTCTCAGTGAGTATTTAATCATTAACAACAATAACAAGAACGCTCTGTATTTAGCACCTCTCCCTGAAAGGAGTGCCTGCTGGCTGCTGTGCAGGGAAAGATGTGTTCAAGAGGCAATGCTGGTTGTTGGTGATGAGAAGGCCTGACTGGGGGCTCAGCAGCGCACAGGTAATGACAGCATAAGTTTAGACAAGAGGCGGTGGACACCAGGAAGGTCGTAGAAAGTCAAAGAGAGTAGGGGAAATTGTTCATCTGTTTGCATTGCTATAAAGGAATGCCTGAGACTGGGTAATTTACAAAGAGAAGAGGTTTATTTGGCTCATGGTTCTGCAGGTTGTACAGAACCTGCATGGGGCTGGCACTGCTTTCTGGTGAGGCCTTGGTAAGCTTCCAGTCATGACAAAGGGGGAAGGGCAGCCAGCGTGCCTCATGGGCGAGAGGAACAAGAGAGAGGGGAGGAGGTGCCAGGCTCTTTCAAACAACCAGCTCCCCTGTGAACTCGGAGTGAGAACTCCCTCATTATGGTGAGGATGGCACCCAGACACTCATCAGGGATCAGCCCGCATGACCCAAACAACTCCCAGTAGGCCCCACCTCCAACATTGGAGTTCCCTTCTTTACCTAAGATTTGGAGGGGACAAAAGATCCAAATCATATCAAGAAACAACCATGGCACATCTCCCCAGCCCCAGCCTGGGCTGGCCCAGGACTGCTTCTCAGCACTGAGAAAGGAGGTCCAGAAGGCTTCTGGCCAATGGGAGTAAAACAAAGCATGCAGGAGGGTCAGAGAATGGAGCCTCTCCCAGGCACTGGCACCGAGCGGGGCCTGGAAAAGAGACCAGGAAGAGGACTGGCTAGCCGGGAGGAGGCTGGGCTGGTGAGTGCAAGAGCAAGTGAGGAAAGTCTAAAAGGTCCAAGCAGTCCACATTACCGGAATATCCTCCGAGGGATTTCCGCAGGTCTCCCCGCCTGGAGTTCCCCCAGAGGTTGGGGAAAAAACCTTTGTGAGCAGTTAGTTGTTGGTCACCCACACATGGTGTCATGGAGGTGCTGATTTGGAGACATTCACCCTCCAGCACCATGGACAAGGAGAGCAGGGGCTTCTAGGAAAAAAAAAAAAAAAAAAGTCTTCTATTTATCAGGGTCCCCTCTAAAGTACCAAGAGGGTAGGAACCTGCAAGGAGACTTCAAAAGGCTGGGCCAGCATTCTGTCCCCACCTAGGGAAGAGGCAGCTACCCATCCTACAGCCTGGGCTCTGAAATCATGATTTCAAGCAGTAGCAACAGGAAAGAGGAGACTGCCCTTCCCCAGTGAACACGTTCCAAAGGAGCTCGGTCATGAGCATGGCCAGTAACAGCCAAGGAAAAGGGCCCAGAGGCTGCTGTGGACACAGAGACATTGCCATCGCCACGTGCATGCAGCTGACCGCCCCCAGCCACCTGCCTGTGCTGGGTAAAGCTAAGAGTCGGGGCTCTTTAAATTAACTATTTTTTTTTTCTTTTTGAGACAGAGTCTTGCTTTGTCACCCAGGCTGGAGTACAGTGGTGTGATCTTGGCTCACTGCAACCTCCGCCTCCTGGGTTCAAGTGATTCTCCTGCCTCAGCCTCCCGAGTAGCTGGGATTACAGGCATTCGCCACCACACCCGGCTAATTTTTGTGTTTTTAGTAGAGACGGGGTTTCACCATGTTGGTCAGGCTGATCTCAAACTCCTGACCTCAAGTGATCCACCCACCTTGGCCTCCCAAAGTGCTGGGATTATAGGTGTGAGCCATTAACTTTTAATTACTCAAAGAATACATGAACACATTATTGTTATAAAATATTAAAACATTACAGATAAGGCTAAAGTCCTCTCTGACCCTCTTCCATCCCAATCCCCCATATATTCTGTATTATCATAATTATCTGTGGGTGTGTGGCCTTCAAGACATGTTCTTTGTATTTAGACGGAAACATTGGTAGGAGACGAGGGACTGTCCTCCTTGCCATTCTTGTTCTCTACATAAACATGACGTGGACACTTCTCTGTTACTCAGAGGCAAACCATACATCTTGTATGTGGTCACTATGCACCATTTCCCTGTTGTAGGGCTGTCTGGATAGTTTTGGCTTTTGATGTTTACTGCACTGTGCTATGGGAAGCATCCTTCTGTGGGACTCGTTGACTGTCATTTTCTGAGAGTACACACCCAGTGTGGAAATGCTGGAACAGCAGAAGATCGGCACGTTAATAGCCATGCTAGAGGTTGCCAACTTGCTGTCCTAAGGGCTTGTAAGTTCTGTGCACCCCTACCCAGTTCTCACATCCTCCCAATCCTTTATATTGTCAGATTCAAAAGTTTTGCCATAGAATACTGTTTTAGTTCATACAGCCTGGACCACTGGTGAAATTGAGTAGCTTTTATTTATTGATCATTGGCTTTTGTCTAAGAAGTCTTAGCCTTGACCTGTCTTTGTATTGAGGTATTTGTCTTTTTCTTATTTGTTTGTAGTTTTCTGTGTTCTCTCTCTCTCTCTCTCTCTCTCACACACACACACACACACACACACACAAAAGACACTGATCCTTTCAGTTTGTAATGACTCTGCAAGTAATGTCTTAATGGATTTTCTCCTTCTCCATCTTCTTTTCATCACTGTTCTCCTTTTTCTTCTTGGGAAAATCCAGACAATGTTGAAGAAGCATGTTTACCTTTGGCATATTCTGCAAACTTCTTTCTCATCTTACCTCTGCAAAACGGAAAGTGCAAGTCTAATATTTGCAGCTTATGGAGCTAAGCAACTTTTCTAATCTGTTTTCTTGAAGCTCTATGATTGATAAAAGCCATGAATTCTGATTATTCCAAAGGACAGGAATGCCATGTATCGCCCCTGCCCGCACATCCCTGGTGTGCAAGGCAGATGTGACTAATTCATCTGTAAACTCCCTTGTCCTAAGCCTGGTTCAGCCTCAGAACCCTTCTTCACAATAGTGGCCACCACCATGACTCGGCTGGAGTTGGCTTGTAAGAAAATCTATACGCTGTCACTGCCTCAGCTTAATCAAGTACATTTTAATCATCCCAGTTAACAGGGGTTTCAAAGCCTCCCTACCTCACCATGATTAACTCATCAGAGTTTTCATTAAAAAGAAAAACTAGCTAATTGGTTTGACCTCTCCATTTAGGAAAATGATAATAATAACAAGCTAACATTTATTGAGTGGTTACTATGTGCCAGACAGTGTGTAAAATGCTTTACACATATTTTCTCATTGAATCTGACAGCAGCTACTTAAGTGGAATAGTGTCATGTCACGGGAAAAAGGCAAAAACAGCGTCTTTGCTGCTCTGAACTTGACCCTTTCCTCTCCTACGATGTGAGCTGCAAGAAGTCAGCTTTTCCTTCTGCCTGAACCATTATTATGTAGCATGTTTATCCTCTGATATGCTCAAAACTGGCTGCGGCACAGTGAGCTTTCTTGTCTTCGTGATCCAGAATGCAGGTTGCAGATTGGTAGAGAAATGATAGAAAGAGATTTCACTTGGAAAGTCCTGCTGCCTGTAGCTGATGGTGTCCCAACCAGATCGCCTTCAGCAGGCTGCAGTCCATGCACCTGACGGCCGCTATTAGGTTGATGCAAAAGTAATAGTCATTGCATTGGCAAAAACCCTAAATCATTTCTCTCAAGTTCAAAGTGCCACGAATCTCTAGGGCAGGGGCAAAATGTCACCAGTCTCTTTGCTAAAACATATCAAGAGTCTCCTTTGCTCCAGTTCTCAACAAGTTCCTCATCTCCAGCTGAGACCACCTCAGCCTGGATCTTATTGTCCATATCAGCATTTTGGGCAAAGCCATTCAACAAGTCTCTAGGAAGTTTCAAACTTTCCCACATTTTCTTGTCTTCTTCTCAGCCCTTCAAACTTTTCCAATCTCTGCCTGTTACCCATTTCCAAAGTTGCTTCCACATTTTTGGGTATCTTTTCAGCAACACCCCCAATATACTGGTACCAATTTACTGTTTAGTCTGTTTTCATGCTGTTGATAAAGATGTACCTGAGACTGGGAAGAAAAAGAGGTTTCATGGGACTTACAGTTCCACATGGCTGGGGAGGCCTCAGAATCATGGCTAGAGGTGAAAGGCACTTCTTACATGGCAGCGGCAAGGGAAAATGAGGAAGAAGTGAAAGTGGAAACCCCTGATAAAACCATCAGATCTCGTGAGACTTATTCATTATCATGAGAATAGCATGGGAAAAACCAGTCCCCATGATGCAATTACCTCTCCCTGGGTCCCTTCCATAACACATGGGAATTGTGGGAGCCACGATTCAAGATGAGATTTGGGTGGGGACACAGCCAAACCATATCACCATACATTTCAAAGACCACCCAGAACCGGTTCTGAATTCTACGAGCCTGGCTCTCCCCTGGCCAGCACCTCAGTGTCCTAGACTGTCAGCCTCCTAGCTGCCTGAGGTACTCATGTTCTCAGATACCTGAGTCCTTCTGTTTTTTTCTATTAACCTTGGGCCCCATTGACACAGTATCTGGTGAAGTAGTTCTCTTGATAAATCAGAAACAAAACACAACAAAAATCTAACTACAACCACCACCAGTATCCACTTACTTGTGCCTGTATTCATTGGGTTTTTTTTCTTTTGTTCCGTAGTTGAAATATCTGAGTATCTTTGTTTTAAAAACGATTAGGCTTGGCCTAGTGCACTGGCTCATGCCTATAATCCCAGAGCTTTGGGAGACACAGGAGGATCATTTGAGACTAGAAGTTTGAGACCCGTCTGAGCAATGTAATGAGACCCTGTTTCTACAGAAAAACATGAAAATTAGCTGAGCACTGTGGTGCATGCCTATAGTCCCAGCTACTTAGGAGGCTGAGGCAGGAGGATTGCTTGAGTCCAGAGAGGTGGAGGCTGCAGTGAGCCATGAATGCACCACTGCACTCCAGCCTGGGCAACGAAGTGAGATTCTGTCTCTAAAATCAAACGCATAAATAAACAAAACACTATTAGGCTTTATTTAGTTATAAATTACCCAAATCACCACCTGAGTTCTCTCCCTTTGCTTTTCAATATGTAAACATACCTTGAAAGCTAAAAGAGAATTTTTTTTCCTTCATCCTCAGAAACCCTAATAAAGTCCAGGGCAGAGGGCATCCGACCCATTTTTGATGTGAAGAAACCAAGTCAGAGAGGGTGGCTTGCCCATGAGGTCTCCATCTAGGAAACATCAAGGGTCCACTAATATCTGGGCTGAAAAATTCCTTTCCCAGGCTGCTCCGAGCTCCTGTCTGAGCCTCTCTCCCCAGTCCCTCCCTTCCCTGGGCCAGGAGTCAAAGCCTGCCCTGAAGTGACAAATGTGAAACCCCCAGTTCAACTCTGTCAAAAACCACTAGGGTCTGCCCCTTCCCCAGGGCTTCCGCTCATACACCCCAGGGGCTGGCTGAGCACCAAGGCAATGTTTTTTGCCTTCCTTTCCATCTTGCCGGCTGCCTCCTGGACAGAGCTTTGTTTAACTCTCCCTGCAGTTCCCCTGGAAGTCTGAAGAATTTGCAAAATGACCCCAGGACAGGGCTTCTGGTCAACTGGTCCTCTCCTACCCCTTACCTGGGGACAAATGCCATTTTTTAGAATTTCATCCGGAGGTGGCAAACTAGCTAGAGGTGAAAAGTCACATTGAGAAAGAAACCAAAGTGCAATTATTTGAAACCAAGGTTTCTCTGTCTTCTGCATCCGTATTTGGGATGATGGCTCTCTTTCAGGAGGGCAGATGATCCCTTAGCACTCAGGACCGGAATACCAGGCGAGAACTTCGAAATGGGAGAGTGCGGGAGGGAAGGCTCCATGGAGCGTTTCCACATTGCTGCAGGGTTGTCTCCAGGTTCGTGTCAATTTATTCTGCAATCAAGAGCAATCCTCCTCACTTTGCCAAATCATGCAATAGTTCTCTCCCATTACAACAAGGAATGGGAGATGGTAAACAAACAGCATTACGACGTCACAAATCAATTTTATTGAAAACGTATTAGGTTTCAGTACAACCGAAGGATCAGACACCCAAGGAGAGAAAGGCAGGGGAGAGGAGACAGCGCACCAAGATTTACTTCTGAGTGCTACAAAATATTGAACTAAAAATAACATTAAAGATGAAATTTGTAATGAATCTCAAGCTGCTAAATTCCCCAAGGCTGGTTCTGCCAAAGGCTTTGCTGCAATCCTCTGTTCTTTCCTGTCTTTATTTAAATATTTTATACAGTTGTCTATGTTCATGTGCAGTGTGAACTGTCATTTATATTTCAGTCCACTTTAAAATGGATCTGAGGCTACTTCAAGCTGAGCGCCGCACGGAGTGGATCTGCGCGGAGAGTTAGGTTGGAATGGGGAGGATAAATGAAGACGGATCCTTAATGTACTTTTTGTGTACTTATATTTGCCTGTCATGTTTTCTGCCTTAAACCTGATTTGTAATTCTATGTGTTTTGTGACATTATGATAAGATGCGATCCGTGGAAAACTCACATTTAGCCGGGACGTTGATGGGCATTTGAGTTAAAGAGAGTGGTTGACGGGAGAGAGGCAGGATTCGGACCCCGCGGCTTAATGCTTAGTGGAACAACTTGCTTGGTCTGGAGCTGTAGTATTTCATGCTTTTCTATGCATTAGACTTCGCCAAAGTGAAATTTTGGAAGAATAAAACATTTCCAAGATAAATTCAATTTTGCCCTGTGTTGAACTGAACTTTCTATGTCACTTAATGATGTAGGGGAGCTTGGGTAGAAAAGTGCATTTTCTTAGTTGGCACACCAAGGAGGCAGGCTGAGAGAAAATCGGGAGGCCAGGTATGAAGGTAGAGGAAGGAGGGCTGGATTGGGAAATGCGGACGGCCCTGGAGGGTCCTCTCAGGCTTATCCTCATCCCACAAAAACGTGTGTGTGTGTGTGTGTGTGTGTATGTGTGCATGCGCGCGCGCGCGCGCCGCGGACGGGCACAGATCCCTGATACAGTTCCCCATTTGGATTCTACAGAGGTGCAGAAGTCAGAGGTGCTGGCCATGCCAAAGCACTGCAAGCACAATTCTGGGGTGACAGAAATGTAGGTAGGGGGACAGGGTTCTCTGCAGCCTCCTCCCTTTTGCAGACTGACTGCCAGGTAGCACCAGGTTTCACTATCGGCCTCCCTGGGCAGTGCCTCTCCTTGAGGCGCAGACTGAGTAGAAGGAATTCTGCTCCATTCCGCTTCTGGTCCCTCACCTCCCTGGAGAATGCTCTCCTCCTGGACCAACCAACACCTCCTCCTTTGGGGCCCCTCCAGTGCTCAAGATCCCGGTGCCTGTGGATGTTGCTAGCAATGCGCCCATGGGATCTGAGGGCATCTTCTGAGAGGGAGGCCGTGGTTCACATAGGAACATTTGTGGGAGCACAGGGACTCAGGTGTGAAAGCAGTCCCAGGGTCTCCCACCCTGCCTTTTCTCTCACAGCCATTGGTCTAGAATACATATATCATACCCATGTTTTCCCAGAGGGTGCAGGAAATACCTGAAAGTGTTGGGAGGCTCTTTCTGCCCTGGCCTTTCTCCCTGTCCTCCCATATCTTCATGTTGTATCCAGCAAATATCGTGGCAGTCAGACTGGGCTGGTCCCAGACCTCACTCAGACATCTACTGCTGCGTGACAGTGGAAAATCAGCCAGCCTCTCTACAGAAGGTTAAATGAGGCCCCAAAATAGCATGTCCACCTGCCACCCTCAACATCGGTGAATGTGTCCTTATTTGGAAAAGGGGTCTTTGTAGATGGAACTAAGTGAAGGATCTAGAGATGAGATCAGGCTGGATTATGCAGGGGGGCCCTACATCCAAGGACAAGCGCTCTTTTAAGAGATGGAAGAGAAGACCAAGAGATAAGAGGAAAGATGACATGAAGACGCAGGCAGAGACTGGAGCGAGGCAGCCACAAGCCCAGCAACACCTGGAGCCAGCAGGAAAGGCAAGGAAGGCCTCTCCCCTAGGGCCTTTGGAGGGCACAGAGCCCTGTGGACAATTTGATTTCAGGTTTCTGGCCTCCAGAACGGTGGCAGAATGAGTCTCTCTTGGCTTAAGGTTACTGTTCTCTGGCAGCAGCCCTGGGAAGCGAATATGTCCTCTAAACCTCAGGTTCCTCACCTAAATGGCGTAGTTGTCGTCCCTGCAGGAACTCTGGAGATGTAGACATGTGGGGTGCAGAGGAAGCTAAGCAGAGCCGCCAGTGCCAGGGCCACCTCCCTTCCTGCCCTGATACACTCCTTTTCATAGCCAAATGTTCTGGGACAACTTGTGGCCCTGTTCCTTCCTTCTCTCCACAGGGCACCCTGCTTTACCTTCAAAGCCCATGTCTTTCAAGAAGCCCACAGAGCCCTTCCCCTCATGACAGGGGTGGCTTTACCCTCAGGGTCAGCAAGACCCAGCCCCAGGCCCTGCTGGGCCTCGGGGAGTTGGAGGAGCCCCTCTCTCTCCATGCAAAAGCTGTGGGAGGCCTTCAAGCCCATGCATGGGGCTGCACCACTCCCATCACAGCTGCTGCTACGGCCAGATGCCCTTTGGCTGCTAGGAACAGAGGCCTGCTCATTGGCTCTTAAGCAAGGAAGTAAACCCTGTTAGGAGGCAGAGACCTTTGGGGAAACCCAAGGCAGAAAGGTTCCCAGCCTGGACCTGGGAACACGAGGAGCCCCAGGTTGGCATCTCTTCTCCCTCGGCTCTCCTGGGTCTCCTCTGTGTGTCAGCTGTCTCTGTGCTTTTAGGACAAAATGAAGAAACCCATGGTCTGTAAGTCACTGGCACTCTGATGACAGGAAGCTGGCTCCCAGGGCCTCCCTGCCTTAACTCCAAATCCCGCACAAACAGAAGACTGGCATGGTTTGGCTCAGATGTCCACCCTACTTCTAATCTGCAGACTGGTAAGAAGGTCACATAGCATAACCCAGCCTGGGATGTTCTTCCTGGGAACTGGGATGAGTTCTTGAGAATGGCGATGGGGTGGGGTTGGGGGGGGGGGGTATGGGTAGGGAAAATCCTCTTCTTAAACCTAAGAAACCCTAACCAACACCCACCACCCCATCGGATTCCAGCCTCTGTAACCTGGTGAGTCTCTTTGGGTGGGGGTCCAGGCTGCCCAGGGGTACTTGCTTCTCTGCAGCGATGTGATGATGTTGCTAGTACTAAAGAGGGTGGTTGGCGATGAAGGGAAAAGGCTTGGATTGAAACTTCAGCATCCTGTGTATCTATAAAATATCCCCCGCACCGGGACCCATGTCCCCAGCAGGACTCTCCCAGAGGCCCTCCTCAGGATACTTGTATCCTGGGACTCCTGGGGTGTGAAAGCCCACAGAGCACTCTCCTTCGCGATTGCGGTAGCTTTACCCTGAGGGTCAGCAGGACCCAGCCCTGGCCCCTGCTGTGCCTCTGGGAGCTGGAGGAGCATGGACCTTGCACACAGGGGCCCTGGGACTCCACCAAGACCACACATGAGGCTGTGCTGCCCCAGCCACCACCACTGCTGGGACCAAAGCTCCTTTGGCTGCAAGAACAGAAGCCTGCTCACTGCATCTTAAATAAGAAGGCAAACTTTGTTGTTAGGAAGCAGAGACTTTTGGGGGAATGCAAGGCAGAAAGGGCAGCCCTCCCAGGGTCTCGGAGTAGACCAAAGCCTGAGAAGTCCAGAAGGACTAACGGCCGGCCTTTCTCTCCCTTCTGTGCACAACCAGGCCCTGCATAAACACAAGTCCCTGGCTAGGAGCTCAGTCATGAAAGGCAGCGTTTCATAGCAGAGAATTCCCAGTCCTGGCTTCCACACCCTGGCCTCTGGCCATCCTTCTCCCTTCCCATGTCCTCAGTTGGGTCACTTATTCTCTTGGATCCTCAGTCTCTTCATCTGTGAAATGGCCATCAGAGGCCAACCTCTGGAGGGCAGGGAGCCTCCCCTGACATTCTGTGACGATCAGAATCATTGTATGGATGCAATCACCTCAGTGAGAATCGGGGCCCCAGCATGAGGTCCTTTGGCTTGCTTGTTTTGAAAGTAGAATTTTGGCCAGGTGGCTCATGCCTGTAATACCAGCGCTTTGGGAGGCCAAGACAGGAGGATTGCTTAAGGCCAGGAGTTTGAGACCAGCCTGGGTAACCTAATGAGACCGTGTTTCTACAAAAAAAAAAAAAAAAAAAAAAAAATTAAAGACTAGCTGGGTGTGATGGTGTGCATCTGTGTTCCAACTATTCCAGAGGCTGAAGGGGAGGATGGCTTGAGTCCAGGAGGTAGAGGCTGTAGTGAGTGGTGATCATGCCTGGACAACACAGTGAGACCTTGTCTCTTAAAAACAAAACAAAACAAAACAAAAACCCCGAAAAACCAGAGCTTCCATTGGCAGGTGTGGCACGAATCCTCTGAATCCCCTGGAATACAGAGTCGGGGGAGCTGCAGGGGCACACGGGCCCCGTGCCCCTCTCTGGTCTCACACAGAGCAGAGCCGTGCTCCGGGAGGGCTGAGGCCAGGGTGGCCTGTTCGCCTTGCTGGAGTTCTTCTGGGTCAGCTCCCAGTGGGACCAGGCCTGCCCTGTCCCCTCTTTGTCCCCCTAATCTCTTTTGTATTTCTTCACTGACCCCAGCCACAGATCTGACTCGTAACCTGCTTTCTGTTCACAGAACTCAGGCCTTCAGTGAATGATTAGGCATTCACACTGAGGGATGACAAAGTGACGATGAGCTCTCAGAAACCTCCAGGCGACAGGAGGAGGTGGGCTGGGCTGGGCCTGTCTCCCAGGAGGCCACAAAGCCGCAGGCTGATCTGTGACCCCGAGCGCTTCCTTACCAGGAAGGACACGTGTCCTGGGGAAGTTGGCAAAAAAGTGGTAGAACAGGGACAAGAGAATGAGCCTCTGTGGTGTGAATACTTAAGGCCACATCCAAAAGGCCTGATGACCTAGGAAACTAGATGTGACAAGCAGCACAGCGCTCCTCAAGACACTAGGTCCCAGCCCCCAGAACCTGTGGATGTCACTCTTTGAGGAAAAGGGAGTCTCTGTTGATGTGATTAAGAAAAGAATCTTGAGATGCAAAGATTATCCTGGTGGGACTTAAATGCAATGACAAGTGACCTTAAGGGAGGAAGGCAGAGCGAGGCTTGACACAGACAGAGGGCAAGTCTATGTAAAGATTCAGCAGGGAGAAATTCGAAGGTGCTGGCACTGAAGCTGGAGTGATCCAGCCACAAGCCCAGGAACACCGGAGCCAGCAGAAGCCAGAAGAGGCAAGGAACGGATTCTGCCTGGAGCCTCCAGAGGATGCAGAGCCATGCGACACTTCAGTGTGGGCCCAGTGATGCTGAGTTCAGTCTCCTGGCCTCCAGAACGGTGAGAGTACAAATGTCTGTAATTTTAAGTCTCCATGTGTGTGGTCATTGGTGCAACAGCCACAAGGAAACTAACAGGCCACACAGGACAGGTCTGTCTCCACCCCTGCAGGAACACCAGCTCCCAGAGCACTGGCAGGGGCTCTGTGTTCCCAGGGTCCAGGAGTGGTGTCACACACAGACTTGGATTGTGCCCTGGGTTTCTTAAGAGTGGCTCTCCACAGTCAGATGCAAGTGCCTGGAGGGCCAAGGCTGTGTGCTCTCCATCCCTGCGTGTCTGAAACTCAGCACGGGGCCTGGCACAGGGAAAGGGCTCTCAAGAGCGACTTGTGAATATCAGCATGAGACAGCAGTGAATGGACATTGAGCCAGAAAATCAGCAGAACAGGTTCTGCCACGTGGATGGCAGAGGTCTCACGGCATCATCACGCATCGTTAGTTAACTTGCATGCAATGGAGCTTTTCAGATATGTGCTTTGCCTTCCCAACAAGCCTTAAAAGTTCCTTAAGATGGGGACCTCCTCCCTCGCAACAGAGATCTACACAAGGCTCGGCAAACAGGAAATGCTCAACAAAGATCCACTGGCTGCTTGGCCAGTGGGTGGCTGGCATTGCCTGGTTGGGAAATGTCAATTTCCCAACTGAGCATCCATCCACCCATCAGCCTCAAGTGCACAGGCCTGTGAGTCCTATTTTAAAATGTAGAGCGCATGAGTCTCCAACTGCAGGCTCTGTAAGTCCGGAGAAGGCCAAGGAAGCTGCATTTTTAATTTTGAAACCAAGGTCAGGTTGCAAGGCCACCTATGGGAGAGGCTGATGAAGACACCTGAACTTGAACTGATGAAGGTTTATAGCTTCCCACGGACTGGCTGCTGGAGTTGAGAGTTTGCTCTCTGCTTAAGCATAGACGTGATTTGAAAAAAAAAAAAAAAAAATGCAGAAGTGATAACGCAAAATTATCTGGCTCCATTTGGGGAGGAGCCCAGCTGGACACCGCTCAGGATCTAGTTGCCTGTGCTGATGCCCCCTGGCAAAAGCAATTGCTCAAGAGGAAGCACAGCCATGCAGTGCAGAGAAAACTGCAACTCGACACTGAGTGAATGCAGGGTGAACACACGGAGGAGTTTCGGTGTAAACACATCCTTTTTGAGGGTTGGCGATTATTTCTGAAAATTACAGATTTTCAGTGTTTGCTTTGGTAGGAACAGCTGCCACTCTAAGAGCCAAACTCTAAGCCAGAAAATATTGTGCTTTGAGATGAGTGTTCTTGTGTTTGAGATGAAGCAGGAGCTCCCTGCAGCCTGGCACCTGCTGGGTGTGCTGGCCGGCTCCCTGCTAGTTTCCAACCTGGGTGCCCTATGCAGAGAGATCATCCTAGTGAGAGGTCACCCAGTGGGAGATCACACTGCCTTTTCCTCCAGAAAAGCGCAGAGGCTGCCCCAACTGGACACACTGCAATCCCACAATTAGGGACCACAACATTCACTTAAGGGCTGATGAGGTGGACAGCAGAAATAAGGCAAAGCATGGAACCAGGCATCAGAAAGCTATTGAAACCTCAGCAAGGCTCCTTCCCCTCTCTGATCCTCAACCTTTCCATCTGTTAAATAAGGGAAGTGAACTCTGTCCATATGGGATACTTCATAAAAGATGTAGTTGAAAGGTTTTAGGTAGTAGATGGACAACTCATTAAATAACAGTAACACCACTTTGAGAAATTTGTCCATACTTTAATTCTTTCTGTTCCTCTGATGATATCCAGGTAGAAGGCTTCTTTTGGTGCCAGGATCTCTTTAACATCATTCTCACATTTTGCTCATCTTTTTTAACAAAAAAAAAAAAAAAAAAGGAACAGACTTAAGGCTCGTGGCTGTAAGACAAACAAAAGCATCTAGCTAGCCTTTAATAATGTCTTCTTGTTTTCATTGTATTCAAGGCAAGTGATCAAGGTTTTACACCTATGGTAATGACAGAAAGGTTTGTTTCAAATAAATGTGTGTGAGCACAAAGAATGAGACAAATTGAAGAGGTGCGTTAGGTCAATGTAAATGCAGATGTTAGGGGGAGAGTGCTATCAGGTGCCTGACGTTTGGGAGTTCCTGTACCTCCCTAACCCTAAAAACCTTTCCAGCTCACCTTTCCACCAGCCTTACGAAGAGCAGTCACTGTTGCTACAGGCTACATCTTGTCCCTGATTTTCATTTAGGAGCTAGACTTGCAGTGACCCTGGGCCATCTAGCACAGTGATTGCCTTTCTATTCCTGCTGAAAACTCCAGCCTGCGGCCACAGAAAGTACCTTGCCCGTTCATGCCACTGACATCTGCAGTCTCCTATGCTCGCTTGACACTTTCATATTCCTATCAAAAGACATATATCTGGGTGTCTGCGCTACGTGAGAACCCAGCAAGTTCTTCCTCCTGCCTGTTTACATTAAAAATACTCATTATAATTCAAATGACTTTCAAATTATGCTCATCTGGATTTCTGTGCTTTATAAAGACTCCCATGCCTATCTCTTTCTGGGGTTATAAGTTAAAATATTTTTATTATGATAAAAACTGCTTTAAAGGCTCTGCAGACATTTGCTAAACCATAGATACTACAGCTTGATGCTGAATAAGCTCTCTCCCTCAGCCCACCCCAAAAGAAGGGAAACTGAGGACAAGGGCCCCTGCAAACGAATGCTGTGTTGAGCATCAACTTGAGTCCTGGTAGTACAGCAAGTGTCAGTACTACGTGCAGCAGCTGTGAGTTAACGCTATCCACCACTGACTGTGTAGAGGGAATTACTAGCACTGGCCACCCTCAAAAAGAATGCTTGTATTCCCCATCAGTGAATAAAAGGCACAGGAAAATATATTTTAGCTAGTATGAGAGGGAACTTACTAACACTCAGAGCTTTCGGCAGGGAAATGCGGAGAGATCACCCTAACACTGCCTTCAAAGGCAGTGAGCCACGAGTCTCCACAAGTCTCCACAGGAGGATCCCAATCAGAGACTCGGTGGCCACCTGACTCTGTAAAAGCAATTTGTGGCCGGGCGTGGTGGCTCACACCTGCAACCCCAGCACTTTGGGAGGCCGAGGGGGTGGATCACTTGAGGCCAGGAGTTCGATATCAGCCTGGCCAACATGGTGAAACCCCGTCTCTACTAAAAATACCAAAATTAGGCCGGGCGTGGTGGCACATGCCTGTAATCCCAGCTACTCAGGAGGCTGAGGCAGGAGAATCGCTTGAACCTGGGAGGCAGAGGTTGCAGTGAGCCGAGATCGCGTCACTGCACTTCAGCCTGGGTGACAGAGCAAGACTCCATTTCAAATTAAAAAAGCAAAAAGAAATTTGAGCACTGGATTTGTGGATTGCATCCCCATCCAGCTCTGAGAGTGTGCATTCAACTCTGCATTACACACAAGTTGTGGAGGCAGACGAATGACATCCAGCTCAAGTTGAATTCAATGAACTATATTGGTAGACAATGGGACTGCAAGTCCAGGTATAGCAGGATCCAGGTGTTCGGATGACATCAGCGAGAAGCTGTCTCTCTCCTCCCTCCCATCTGGTTTCCCAGTGGCTTCATTCTCCAGAAAGCAGCAAAGTGCCTTCCAGTTGCTCCAGGCCAGCACCCTATCAGCTGAGCCTGAGCAGGAAAGAAATTCTTCCCCTGTTGGTCCAACAAAGGTCTTCCCCAATTGGGTCCACCCAATTGGTCCAACAAAGGTCTTAAGGTTTCCTAAGAAATAATCAGAAACTCACAAAAACCTATATGTAAGAGCATTCACTTATATCTACGGTCTACTGCAAGATAATTGAGATGACTTAAATGTAACCCATTCCAGAGAATGGGTTAAATAAATAGTAATACATCGAAATGATGGAATACTATGCAGCCAGTAAAAGGTATATTTCCAGGGAACAATAATGATATAAAACTGTTCTTGATATATTGTTAAGCAAGATACAGAAGTAAATAAATAATAAGGTAATACTAATTAGGTCACAAAAATTTTGTTACAAAATATTTATTAATTAAAACTGGATGCAAATGCACCAATATATTTTCTCTGAGTAGAGGGATTACAGATGATATTATTTTTAAACATTTTTAAATTTTCTACATTTTACACTATTAATATATATTACTTTATATACTTAGAAAAAGGTAAACAAATATTGTTTTAAAAGCTGGACTGGTATGAGTGGCCAACAAGTAGATTCTCAACTTAGGCAGCAGAAAGACCCACAGAAATTACTCCTGTGAGGCTAAGGACCTGCAGATGTGCTCTGGCCCAGCCCCCAGATGCTCCAGCCGTTCGTTCCTGTCTCAACCTTGGGTGATGGTTGTGGCCCCAGCCAAGAGACGGTGTGCAAGGTCATGGCCATAAGTCTCTGAAGTGTGGTCATTCCAAATATTTAATGAGATTCCCCTGCATGTGTGCATGCATGTACATGCGCATACACACACACACACACAACTGTTCACACCAGGTCCATTGCTAAACCAGGCTATACGTTCAAGACAGACTTAAGGCACAGGCACTTAGAAACTTGTAGGACCGCTGTGTGTGTCTGATAGTGACATCCGTCCATTTTACATTCAGGCTTCTTAGTGAAATGTACATAGCCTCTCCTGCTGCGAATCAAAACACATTGGCGTGTCTTCTGCTCAGCCCATGGAGGCATCAGGGTGATGGCAGCTCACAGTACCCAACCCGAGGCAGCACGAACTGCAACACCAGCTGTTCCCGAAGGCAGCCAGAATCCTGGGGCTAGAGGCGATCACCGTGGTTGTAACAGGGCCTGAATCTGTCACCATCCCCTGTCCCTCTCTCCAAGGAGACAGAGCTTAGCAATTCTGGGACCTGCCCTAGCACTGCACCTTCCCAGACCAGCCCTTCTTCTGCCAGAGTCGCTGCACCTGGCATTTCACTGTGGTGCCTGCTCTGGATCAATCCTGAGTTCCCTCTTCTCCTACTTTTTTTTTTTGAAGTCATTTGGGAATAGCTTTTAGGAGGATGTGAGTCTTGGCCACATATCTGAGGCCAGGAAGAGCAAGATTTAGCATAAGTCATGGAAGAAGTATGGACATCTATTAGGCATCAATTAAAAATTGTTTTAAAACACTATGAGAGTAAGAAGTGCGTATAAGAACTATCAGACTGCCCAGATGTAGTGGCTCCAGCCTGTAATCCCAGCACTTTGGGAAGCCAAGGCAGGCAGATCACTTGAGGCCAGGAGTTCAAGACCAGCCTGGCCAACATGGCGAAACCCTGTCTGTACTAAAAATACAATAATTATTCAGGCATGGTGATGCACGCCTGTAATCCCAGCTACTTGGGAGGCTGAGGCACGAGAATCACTTGAACCCAGGAGGCAGAGGTTGCAGTGTGCTGAGATTATGTCATTGCACTCCAGCCTGGGTGACAGAGTGAGACTCTGTCTCAAAACAAAAAACAAAACAAAACAAAACAAAAAGAACCATCAGACAAATGCATTCATTTGTTCACTGTGAGCCCACGTGGATACGCTGGATACTGAGAACACAGTGCAGTGCAAGACTGTCCTTAACACAGCCACGGAGTGACAGACAGACACCCACAGAGTCACAGACACAGAAATGCCAGCTGGGGCCATAGGTGACATCCAGTCAGGAAAAATAAGCCAGTGCTGTTCAAACACAACAAACACCCCAAAATACTAAATACATGAAAGAATAAGTGTGCAAACACTTGCAACGGAGTGGCCTGGCCTGGGCGTGGGCAGGAAAGTCATCCTCAAGGAAGTGTGCTTCAAGCTGAGATCCGAAAAGCAGGATGAGCAGATGCCAACTCCGAGATGCCCGAGGGTAGAAGGTTCCAGAGAGGAGAGCATATGCTGTGCACAGAGGGAGGGCGAGAGGGTCCTGAGGTCTTGGGGATCAAGTGCATGCAGGGATTCTGGGCCTGGCAGGAATCTTTCTGGCCGTTTCCCAGGGAGCTGTGGAAAGTGATGTTTCAGCTACTCCAGCCTGCTCAGTGTCTCTCCTCACAAGTTCATGCTCCGCCCCTGTGGAACTGGGTCAGCTCTGAGTGGAGGTGCTCAGAGGACACAGAGAGCGCAGTGGTCCTGCTGGCAGGAGGCCTTAGTGCTACAGCCATGGGCACAGCGGGAGGGAATGGGGGTATTTAGTTGGAGAGACCCAGGTCTCTCCTTTCCGTGGTTCAGGCTGCCTCTCAGTGAACAGAGGAAGACTCCCCATGTGGCTCCTGTGGCCTGAGAGCTGATACCCACTGCAGGCAGTCCAAGGAAGTGGATGGAGGCCTAGAGGAAGGACTTGGGACTGGTGAGAGCTGTCCATGGTGGCTGCCTTCAGGAAGTCACGCAGCCCCTCCTCAACTCTGGAGGCAGGTGCTGGACAGGTCAGGGGAGCTATAGAGAAGGCTTCTGCACTGAGAGCCTGCGGTTCCCCTCAGGAGGTCTCCGTGTCAAAAAGTGGAACCTAAATTCTGGCGTCATCTCCATGCGTTCCCTCCCGCACCGCCTTTGGCCAAGATGAATGCGTGTGATACCACTGTCTTTCGCAAGGGGTAAGAGCAAACAACCAGACAAAAGCATCAAACTAGATTAGGCACAGAGTCAACTGAGCCTTCTCAGGGTAGGTCCAGCACAATGGGTCCAGAGGCTTCAGCTGCGTCATAAGACCTGTTATAGCAGGGCTGGAGATGGAGGAAACCAGGGCCCATGGACCACCCCAGGACCACAGCCTCCTGTCAGCAACCACAGGAGAAAGCTGCTTCGCATCGCTGGAGATGAGGCCCAAGTCCCGTACCCAATACTCAGCTGCCCTTCTGGTGCCAGACTTGGCATCTGGAGGATGCTGGCTGACCAAGCTGGACCCCAGGTTCTCCCCGGAATGGGGGTGTGGGGGAGGCAGGAAGAAGAGCTCTTTCTAATCCTACCCAAGCAACAGGGACTGAGAATATGGGGAAAATGCTTTTCTCAGAGAAAATCCAAGGTGTTGTTAACAGAAGAAGGAGGAAAAGGAGGCTGCGACCATCGAAACCAACAGTCGTCTGCATCAATAAGGAAGGCCACTCTCTTGTAGGCTCTTGTTCCTACCTTCCTACCTCACTTCCTGCAGAAACATCTGCTTCAGTCCCAAGCAGAGAGACACCCCATCGGAAGTGCTCTTGGGCAAGGAGGGAGGAGCAGGTCACCCTATTTACATCCTCTTGTCATGTGTTTAGAAATATCCACCTGAGAAGCCAGGGTTGAGTTTTTCAATATCCTGTGCTCAAAATTAGTTTCGTTCATGTTTGCTGGTAAAGCAGCCGATGCCCTGCTCAGCTCCAGGCTGGCTTTGCCGATGTGTCCACCTTCCTTGTGACTTAAATTCTACTCCCAGAGTCCTCCAACATTACAGATTCTACTCTGAGGTGAGGAGAGAGGTGGGTTTAGGGGCTTCACATTTTGCTTTTCCTCCTGACTCTTTGCAAAAAATGGTCTGAGAAGTTTTTGACAAAAGATATTGCTTTTCTATTTTTTTGGCTGAAATATTGAATGTATCTGACTTTTCTCCCTTCTCATAGAAATATTTATGATAATGAGCCTAGGCAACATGGTGAAACCCAGTTTCTACAAAAAAAAAAAAATTAGCTGGAGCACACCTGTAGTCCTAGCTACTTGAGAGGCTGAGGTGGGAGGATTGCTTGAGTCCAGGAGGTCAAGGAGGTCGAGACTGTAGTCAGCCATGATTGTGCCATTGCACTCCAGCCTGGGGAACAGCGTGAAACCTTTTCTCACCAAAAGAAAAATATTTATGATAGATCTGCTAAATAATGTATTGGAGCATGACCACAGGAGTACATTCTGTATAAGTATAATGTAGGCTACAAGATCTTAAATTATATCAACATAATCAGACTGAAAATCCTACTCAAAGTCCTACTTTTAAGTTCAAATTCAAGGTCCATGTATCTCTCTTGAAGGAGTCAATATACGTAACATGATCCTTAAGATTAAAATCCAATTAATGTGGGTGTCTGGATATTTTTGAACCTTTTTTTTCCCACCTGCACACACACAAAACTCAACCTATTGTTTATGTTAACTTCTTAATGTGTAAAAAATTGTTAATGGATTTTAGAGGCATCTCCCATGAGTGTATATAGTTTCTGCCTCTCTGCTAATTTCCAGGCTGGGGACCTGGATCAGGTATGGAGTGCAACTAGGGCAGATGGTCAAGGCGGGTCACCTTTGCGAGGGTGAGAACCAATCTGACGTGTTCTGAGCAAACCTCCGTGTCTTCTATGTTCCCTTCTGCACTTCTTTTCCAGGAAGACCAGCTGTCTATTCCTCCACGCTGCCTCTGGCCCAAAGGCCTGGCCAGTGAGCACCATATGAGTAATTCAGACTAATTGTCATGGATCAAATAGCTGCAAACTATTTCCAGTTGCCAGTCTCCTGTTTTCCAATTGTCCCTCTGTTCTATGTCTAAGCAAACATTTGTTCTGCTTATCGTTTCTGAGCAAAGACATGAATCACTCGCCTAGAAGAAACCACAGAGGCAGCTGTTGCCCATTAGGAGCTGACATTTGGGAACGGGGCCTGCAAAACAGGACTCCATAACTGGAGTTTGCTTTTTATTTGTCTCAGTTCTAGCAAACGAAGCACTGGGCACTCTAGGGGACTAGTAGCAACCAGATCTGTCCTTTCATTTTGTGGACATTTATCTGGAAAACTGGTAGACTGGGGAGAAGGCCCTTCTGGAAGGGGACACATTTTGTGGCAGGACACTGGAATAGCAAAAGACCCCCTATTATTAAGAAATCTTTCCTTTTTCTGACTGGCCAAAGTGCCTGAAATCCCAACCTCTGGCTCTCCTTCGGTGGAAGGTGCTGTCTTAAGGTTCCTATAAAAGCGCCCGTGTGTTGCCTGATGAACTCAAGAACCAGTTTGCTCTCATTAAAATCATCGTGGAAGCCTGTCTAAAACAGGCTTCTAACATAGAATTAGAGAGGACTTTGTATTAGTCCGTTTTCATGCTGCTGATAAAAACATACTGGAGACTGGGTAATTCATAAAGGAAAAAGGTTTAATGGACTCAGTGGCACGTGGCTGGGGAGGCCTCACAATCGTAGTGGAAGGCAAGGAGGAGCAAAGGCATGTCTTACGTGGCAGCAGGCAAGAAAGTGTATGCAGGGGGACTCCCCTTTATAAGACCATCAGATCTCCTGAGAATTATTCACTACCATGAGACCAGCACAGGAAGGCCTAGGCCCATTGGGTCCTTCCCATGACACATGGGAATTGTGGGAGCTACAACTCAAGATGAGATCTGGGTGGAGACACAGCCAAATCATATCAAACCTTGGGTTCTCAGGAACTGGAAATTTACTTGATTTTGTAGCAACTTGCATGGAAAATCTACTTTCTAATAGGCTTTTTGCTGCACATGTCTATATGCTTCACATTATTTAATCCCCAAAACCCTAGCAGGTGAGAAGAAAAGATGATATAATCAAACAAGGCCATAGACAGAGACAGAAACTTTGGGTTGGAAAAGCTTTCAGGCGGAGCCTTGCACTGCATTCCAGTCTGGGGAACACAAAAGACCCCCGTATTTTTTTTTTTTTTTTTAAGAACTTGAATATTTAATGTGTAAAGAACACTCAGGCCTCAACAGTAAGTATACTAACAACTCAATTTTTAAAATCAGCAAAAGACTTGAAAAGACACTCACCAAAAAGATACGAGGATGGCAAATAAGGACATAAAAACGTGCAACATAATTAGCTGTTAGGGAAATGCAACTTGAAGCCATATTGAGATACCACTCTATACCTATTAAATGAATAACATTTAAAAAAATACTGTCAATACCAAGTGTTGGCAAGGATGTCTAACAACAAGACACATACATTACTGGTGGGAATAAAAATCGGTATAACCACTCTGGAAAAGTGTTTGGTAGCTTCCTATAAAATTAGACATACGCTTTCCACAGGACCCAGTAATCCCACTCCTGGGTGAGATTTCACTCCAGTGAAATAAAAATCTATTTTTACACAAAACCCTGCATGCAAGTGTTTGTAACAATAGTCTTCCTAACTGTCAAAACTAGAAACAACCCAAAATGTCGTTCAAGGGGTGGATGGATAAACACATCGTAGTACATCCTTACAATGAAACACTACTCAGAAATAAGGAAAAATAAATTCCTAATACGTGAAACAATTTGGATGAGTCTCAAAGGCATTGGGCAGACGCGGTGGCACATACCTGTAATGCCAGCACTTTGGGAGACTGAGGCAGTTGGATCACCTGAGGTCAGGAGTTCGAGACCAGCCTAATATAGTGAAACCCTGTTTCTACTAAAGATACAAAAATCAGCTGGGAGTGGTGGTGCATGCCTGTAATCCCAGCTACTTGGGAGGCTGAGACAGGAGAATCACTTGAACCAAGGAGGTGGAGGTTGCAATGAGCTGAGATCATGCCACTGCACTCCAGCCTAGATAACAAGAGCAAAAATTCGTCTTTAAAAAAAAAAAAAAAAAAAAAAAGCATTATGCCTAGTGAAGGAAGCCAGTCTCAAAAGGTGGCATATGACATATGACATGACTCCATTTATGTGACATTCTTAAAGAGACAACATTGCAGTGATGGAGAACAGATCAGTGACTCCCATGGGCAAGGAGTGGAAGGAGAGTTTATCTGTAAAAGGGGTAACATGAGGGAGTCTGGGGAGCAGGAGGGGATGGAACTCTTCTGTATTCTGAATGTAGTTCTGGTTACACAACCAATGCATTTGTTAAAATTCATACAACTTGTAGGACATAAATAAAAGGTGACCCCTGACCTACCTCTGCTCCTAGACTATGAGCCAGACAGAAAAGAGCTGGGGGCCTGCCTGTGTACAAGAGTAAACTTCCCCCAATCCCCCTCTTTTTGGTTTGTGCTCACCTTGGCCCTCACCTGGATCCTCTTTCCATCTTCCAAAAGACAGGGGAAGATGTCAGGCTCAGGGGTGGGAACCTGGGGGCCTAGCTGTTCCCCACGGAGGCCTGCCACCTGTGACCTGCCACACCTCACCTTGCCTTGTGTGGTGTCTTCCTGAGCTACTCTGGGTCTCTGCCTGGTAGATCAGCTTCTACCCTGCTGCAGACACCTAGCAGAGCAAGGCCCTTTGGCTCTCTCCCACCTATTTTCCACTCTTTGCAGTACTGGGTTGTGTCTGCCTGCTTATTTTGTAAAAAATGAAATTTGCATTTCTTTTTCACATTCTTCTTGTTTTATTTATTTGCTGCTGTTGTTGTTTGTTGGGGGATGATTATCCAGAAGAGAAATGGCAGAAGCTCCTTTGTCCTGCTAGCTTAACCCCCAGATGTCATCCCTGCATTAGTAGACAGTTTCTGGGGGCTGTGCACCAATAAAAGAAGAGATGAAACCAAGGAGGGAAAGGCGTCTGCTTCAGGAAGCAGTGGATCCAATGGATGAGAGAAGTAAAGAAATCCTCCAAGCTGGAGATGAAGGAAAGCCCAGATGATAGTTATGCTGTTGTCCAAGCAGGGAATTGAACTGGAACGTCAGAGACCTTCAGAGGGGATGTCTCCAAGAACAAGAAGAAACTGCTACTGGTGGATTTTCTGATCTGTTCAATCTTGTGGAAAATTATCTTGAGAGGCTGCAGGTAGGTATGGGAAAACTAAATCATCTGTGCAAAGAACACCAAGCACATGAAAATGAGTTGATCATTGGCTTCAGGGAAAATAAAAGGAGAATGAAAGCAACCAAGCAAGTCTAGTACACTACTTGGCTCAACGTGAACGATAGTTAGATAATGCACCATGAATATTAACAAAAACAGTTGTGAATGAACAGGGGAAGAGCAGAGGGGGATGAAGAGGGCCAAGGTCACACCCCTAATCAAAATCAGCAGCTGGAACCAGAACCCATGTCTTTAATGGCTGCTCCCCAGTGCTTGTCTGTGGGATACCCAGAGCAGCACCATTCATTGGGGTGCACTTAGGGGGTGTGTGAGTCTGGGAAGAGGGGAGTAGCGTGTCCAGGAACAGGAGAACCAGTGGCATAAGTGTTTATCTTTCCCAAGAGGAAGACGACTTTGAATTCCCCTGAAGTCCTGCCACTTCTAGGGTTCAAGGGTGATGAGCAATACCTTTTCCCCTAGGACTCAGCATCCCTGGGCTGTAAACTGGGAGTGTCCTGCCTGCTCTCCTCCCCTTTCCCCCAGAACCTGGTAGGGACAGACAGATCCAAGCTGAGCTTTTCAGGGCCTTGCCAGCAGCTGTGACTGTAAAGACCACGTCTGAAGTTCAGCTGAGAGCTGGAAGTCTCAGTTAGAATCCTCAGCTCAGAAACTTCATCATATGAAGACCTCTGCAGAAAGCTGGAGACTTGCTGTTCCAATCAAGCATTCAAGTCCGAGCTAAGTTATTGGTTAAAAGAGACAAGTGGGGTTCCTAGCCAGGAGAAAAGGCATGGGAAACAGCAAGCCGACATCAACTTCCCACACACTCAGGCTCAGGGGTCCTCCCCAGGGAACTTCCGAGGTGTCACAGGAGAGAAGTTATGAAAGTCTGACCTTCGTCTCATCCCTGCAGCAGTCAAAGCTCTTAGGTATTTAAAGGCCATTTTCTTTTTTCCCTTTCTAGGAATTACCATTGTTGATCTCATCTTTGCTTGCTTCAAGCCCTACTTTTGAACCCTTGACTGTAATGTGTCCCCTTCCAGAAGGGCCTTCTCCCCAGTCTACCAGTTTTCCAGATAAAGGGCTTCAATGGGAGAGTCTAATACCCAAGGGCCTGCAGTCTGTGACTTCTGAACTGAAAGTCCAAACCTTACAACCCACCCTTCTTCTGAGCCACCTACTATTATTCCAGAATTGTATGAGTGAATCTTGCCTCCTTGAAACAATTTTAAACTCCCTGAGAGCAGAGATTGTGTTAGTCAGGATAAGCTAAGCTGCTGTAATAAATAGACCCTCCACGCAAAGGTTCCATACAGTAGATGTTTATTTCTTGCTTACAAAGCAGTCGTTGGTGTATGTGTATGTCCATGTGGTCATTCAGGGATCCCAGCTCCCTCTGTTTTATGGCTCCACCTCACACTAGTTCCTTGCCATCATCTGCATCCAGCTCATGGAATGGAAAAGAGCATGGGGGAGTGTTCCCAGTAGGTTTTTCATGGGTTAGGCTTGGAGGGAGAACACATCACTTCTGCTCATGTTCCATCTGGTAAACCTTAATTTGAGTGGCCACAGTGAATCGCAAGTGAGCATGAGAGATGTAGTCCTCCTGTGCCCCCAAGAAATGTATGACTTGGTCAGATCAGCTCTTCTATTCCTTGAGTTCCTTTTCCTTCCCTAGAACTCAGCATAGGGAAGGACCTTCAGAGGCTGTTCCTTGAGAACTTGGTGAGGGTTGCACTGAGGTTGGCTGGCACTTTGCCAACCTCATACAGCTGGGCAGACAGAGGAGACTCGAGGGCCCAGGGCTCAGCTCTACCCAGAAACCCCTCATGTTTGCACCCATCAAACCTCCAAGATGAAGCAGAGCCTGCAGCACTGTGGTTGCATCAGAAAACAGATCGAAGGCTGGTCTTCACAGCCACATAAGCCTCATCCTGGCCTCTGCCCACAGAGGTTGCCTCTGTGCAGAAATCCATCCCAGAGTGTCAGGCTGTGGGGGCATCAAGCCCCCAATGAGATTCTGCTCTATCAGGAAACTGATGCATCTGGTATATCTGTTCCAGAGCAGCTCTGACGGTCCTGCACTAGGCAATGGAGACACTGAACATGGCCTTGAGCAGAGTGGTTTTGGTAGGCGTGGCAGAGACAAAAGCCAGACTAGAGGAGCTTAGGGAAAGAACAGAGCTAAATGAGCTGGAAATTACCTTTTGCGGTTACCTGGAAAAAATAAGACTGAAGACGATTATGCACATCGCAAGTGACACACACAAGCACATACGCAGCCAGGACTAGGGGTCCTCCTCTCTGAAGCTCCTGATGCCTGCTGGTGCTGTCTTATCTCCCTAGATAGCCTTCCTGTCTTTATCCTCCTCCAGAGAAGCGGCCTGCTCCAGAGTCTGGTGCAGTGATACCAGCAGAGTCTGGTGCAGTGATACCAGCAGAGTCTGGTGCAAGTGATGTGCTGTGGAAAGAGCACTGGAGCAAAAACAGATCCCTTGGAGACACCTTATCTTCAAAATTGTTCTAAGCTCTGTACCCCACCACTCCTGCCACCACCTGGCCCAACTTACCACAATATCTTGTCCAGAAAATGAGCACAGCCGACTAACTGGTCTCTCTGATGTTGTCCTTGTCCCCGAGCTAGTTCTACACACAGCAGCCTTCACCATCCTTTAAAAATGTGTAACTTGGGCCAGGCTTGGTGGCTTATGCCTGTAATCCCAGTGCTTTGGGAGGCTGAAGTAGAAGGATCCTTTGAGGCCAGGAGTTCAAGACCAGCCTGGGCAACATAGTGAGATCCCATCTCTACGAAAAATTAAAAAATAAGCCAGGTCTGGGGGTGTGTGCCTACAATCCCAGCTACTTGAGAGGCTGAGGTGAGAGGATCGTTTCAGCCCAGGAATGAGGCTGCAGTGAGTTTTGATAGTACCACTGAACTCCAGCCTGGGTGACAGAGCAAGAGCCTATCTCAAAAAAAAAAAAAAAAAAAAAAAAGTAAATCTTACTGTTAAATATTCCCTTGTTAAGGCCCTCCCTTGGCTTTCTATACCCCTCTTTCTCTATCCCTTTTCCCACTTCCATTTGCTCACAATTAATTCTACACATAATCATCCTTTATATTTAGTCATTTGACTTGATTATTGTCTCCTGTACTAGAAGAAAGTCTCTAGGAGAGGGTGCTGGTCTTGTTCACTTCTGTGTCCCAGCCATTTACTAGACATGCTAATATTTACCGAAGACACGTGGTTTCTTTAAGCCTCAGTTTCCCCAACTGCCAAAAGGGGACAATGAATTCTGTGTCACACATTATGGGTTTGCAAGGATTAAATAAGAAAATAAGGAAGGAAAGACACTGTGGTCTGTGATATGAGCCAGGTAAGGGAGGGTGGTTTTCAACACCACTGCCTGCAGATGCTAACTTTGCAGGATATTTTCACATCATCACAGTCCACGTCCAAGGTCGAACCATGGCATCTTCACTACAGACAACAGCTATAGTGCTCCTCCCAGCTGAAAACCCTGGAGTCTATTGAAAATAAATTAGCAATGCCTCATTCTCAATGAGAAAGTCTCGGGGAGATTTATAATTTTATTTTTTCTAAGTGTACAGAATAACATAAATCAAAAGAAGCAATAGTCTACCTTGTGTTTGGACTACTTTGACCCTCTTCAACCTCTGCCAAATTTTATCTCATTTTTGTTTAACTTTATACATCAGAGTTTAATTTGAGAGCTGGTGGAGAAGACAGTGATGTATAGGGTACATCAGGTGCAGCTGAAATTACCCTGTCCCCAGGGGCTGGAGGTTGAAGGGAGGGTCCCAGTCCTGTTTCAGGGTAGAAGAGGAATGGTACAGTTTGCCCCTGGAACCCAGACTCTCTCCACGTTGCAGCCTCTCATTGATTGATCTGGCCGGGTTCGAGGAGCTTACAAAATTGTGTCCATGCAGGGCTCATGCTTTCAGAGCAGCCACGGGCTCAAAGCATCAGCCACTATGGACAATGTCATTTTTGGAACCAGATAAGGAGTTCTATTAGCATTGATTTTTCCTCTCTTTTAAGTGGATATGTTCCCCCAGAAAAGTGTGTTCGGTTGGCAGTGTGTAATCTGCCAGAGAGAAGGCTGGCTTTGCCATTCTGACTGTGCAGAGCCTGCCTGGCATCCCACAGAGCACTCACTAAGAGTTGCTGCATGAACACAGGAGCAAATGAATGAATGAATGCATGCATGAATGAATGAGTCACCCTTTGCTTCCTCATTACTTTTTTGTTTGTTTGTTTTTGAGACAGAGTTTCACTCTTGCTCTCCAGGCTGGAGTGCAGTGGCACGATCTCTGCTCATTGTAACCTCCACCTTCCAGGTTCAAGTGATTCTCCTGCTTCAGCCTCCCAAGTAGCTGGGATTACAGGCGTGTGCCACCATGCCAGGCTAATTTTTTATTTTTGGTAGAGACGGGTTTTAGCCATGTTGGTGAGGCTAATCTTGAACTCCTGACCTCAGGTGATCCCCCGCCCACTTCGGCCTCCCAAAGTGCTGGGATTACAAGCATGGGCCACCGCACCCGGCCTGTTTCCTCATTACTTTTATGTTCCAGCTGGCTGCAATACTTTTTAGAGATGACAAACAGGAATTGATCAACTGGGCCCCAGACAAAGGAACCGGTGAGCTACTGTCTGTCCTAGAAACTCTGTTAATGTCGCTTAGGGACCCTGGATACCAGAAGGAAACTGAGATCCTCTTATCTCACTCTCATCTTTCACGTGAATGTTCCCCAAGACAGCCTGGCCAGGGGCTGGGCCATCTCTGTTAAATGCCTTCAGGGTGGGCCACTCATGCCATGACCCAGTGTTAGCCTCTTTAAAGGTACATTTCCCTTGTAGCACTTACCACATTTAGAAAGTATGTATTTGTGCGATGATTTGATTAAAGTCTGTCTCCCCCACTAGACCCGAAAAACATTGACAAGTTCTGTAATTAAATTTTACCAGAAAGTTCTGTTTGTCCACCTGTATCTCTAGGGTCAGGCCCAGGGCTTACCATGCTGGAAGTGTGCAATGTCTCTGAATGAACCAGTGCCAGGCACGCTGGGATAGAGGGAGGCTGTGATTGGCTAAGGTCAAAGCAGGAATGAGGACAACTGGTAAAAATGTCCAGCTACCGAAGTCATGTCACGCCTGGCCACCTGGTCCACCCTCAGTCCAGAACGTCCGTAAGGGGGCTCAGGGAGGCATTAAAAGGTGGCTGGATTTCAGGGCTAGGTGAAGATGCCAACAGTGGCAAATATCTCTGGTGGGTTCCTTGCTCTAGACCTGCACCGTTCACGGTGGCTATCAGCCACCCATGTGGCCACTGAACACTGAGAATGAGGCTGGTTTGAATGGAGTTGTGTTGTAAGCATAAAATCTATACATCGGATTTCAAAGGTTACCTGGGGAAAAAAATGTAGACTATCTCATTGATAAATTGTATATTGATTACATACAATCACATGTTGACATGATAATATTTTAGATATAATTGGTTAAATAAAATGTATTTTTATGTTTGTTTTAATATTATTTTTGAGACAGCGTCTTACTTTTGTCACCCAGGCTGGGGTGCGGTGGTGCAGTCTTGGCTCACTGCAGCCTTAACCCCCCAGGCTCAAGTGATTCTCTCACCTCAGTCTCCCGAGTAACTGGGACTACAGCCACACACCACCCTATTTGGCTAATTTTTGTATTTGTCTGTAGAGATGAGGTTTTGCCATGTTGCTCAGCTTGATCGCAAACTCTTGAGCTCAAGTGATCTGCCCACCTTGGCCTCCCAAAGTGCTGGGATTACAGACGTGAACCACCGTGCCCAGCTCCAGTAAAAGGTATTATTAAAATTAATTTCAATTGCATCTGCTTTTTGAAATGTGGTTATTATAACATTGAGAATTACATGGCTCACAGTATATTCAAGCGCTGTTCTAGAGGAAGGTCTTTGGAGCAGTTCTTAATTGCAGAAGAGCTTTACATAAACACTCACCACTGAACAGCAATAGTTATCAACCAAGTTGTGTCTATTCTGTGACTGGTCCTTGGCTAGGTACTTCAACCTCTAGTAGCTTTATTTTAGAGACATCTTACTGGATAAATAATCTGAAACATGGAAAAATTCTTTATACACAAAGTTTTTAATTATAGCATTATTTAATATTAACGAAACAGGATATAACCTAAACATTTAAACAGTAGAAGAAGGCTGGGCGTGATGGCTCACGCCTGTAATCTCAGCACCGTGGGAGGTCGAAGTGGGCAGATCACCTGAGGTCAGGAGTTCAAGACCAGCCTGGCCAACATGGTGAAACCCTGTCTCTACTAAAAAATGCAAAAATCAGCCCAGCATGGTGGCGCAGGCCTGTAGTCCCAGCTATTCAAGGAGGCTGAGGTGGGAGGACAGCTTGAACTCAGGAGGTGGAGGTTGCAGTGAGCTGAGATTGTGCCACTGCATTCCAGCCTGGGTGACAAAGCAAGACTCCATCTCAAAAATAAATAAATAAATAAATACATACATACATACAGTAGAATTATAATATGAACTGTGCTAACATTCATACAAGAGTATTATGCAGCCATCAAAACCTATGTTTGCCAAAGATTTATCATAACATGGCAAAATACTACAACAATGCTCAATCAAAATCTCAAAATTCAAAATCGTATCTGACTCTTACCACATCCAAAGAGGCAAAGCTCCGAGAAAAGCCACTGGAAGGAGTTCCACCAAGCCGTTCACAGTTGTCTTTGGAGAACAGGATGATAAATGATTTCTCTTTTCTTCTTTCTATTTTTTCAATTAGATTTTCTTTAATAATCATTTGATAACAGAGAATTATACATGTGTTATCTCAAGGAAAAAGGCCCGGCCCCAGGAGTTTGCCTTCATGTTGTCAATGGCAACAGGAGGCGAGGCATGTCAAAGTGGGCACGCTCCTTCCAGGCACACGCGGCAAACCTCAAAGCTTCTGCAGGAGCATCGCCCATGGCCTGCATCTGCTCATGGAGTCCTTTGCCAAGGGAACACCCCCTCTCCGCCTGACTCCTCCACAGACTCTAAGATCTTTGAGGGCAGTGCTATGGTCTCCTCTCTTCCCATTTCCAGCCCAGGGCCAGCACAGGCTGGGTGCTTTGCAAGACGCACTGCACCTGTGCTAGTTTTCTGCCACTTGCCTCAGAGCTCTCCGTGGGCTGTGCCCTGGGAGGCAGACCTGGGTGGCAGTTTCACTCGCTCCTGCAGGGGTTTATCCAATGCGGAGCCCTAGCAGGAGAGTGGAGGAAGAGAAGAGAGTGTAGTCTAAGTATGCCATTCCCTGGTCACCTCCCTGTGGGTCTTCTTGGGTCCTTTCTCCTGAAGGTAAAAACTCCTCTAAAAGTGGCTCTTACCACACTCTCCTCCTGGCTTCCAGTAACCCATCCCCTTCAGACGTGGGGAAGTAACAGTTCTGTTCATTTTCTCTTGTGCTTTCCTTCACCGTTCCCTTTCCAAATAGCCTCTTTGGAGAATCCTCCATGAATAATCCTAATCTGAGTGTGTCCTCTCTTTCCCACCGAGCCCCTGATGCACACGGAACTTATCTGAAAATGCAGTGCCTGTCCCCGCTGCAGTGTGTGGAGAAGAGAGGCACAGCGCCCGTTCTAGGAAGGGTGGCATCTCTGAGCCTCGTGGCATCTCTGAGCCTCGTGACGTCTCCTAACACGCCCAGCACCGGGTGTGGGAGAGCTAAGTTCCAGGGCAGGAAGACCTGAGTCCAAATACAAGATCTAACCCTTTTAACAGCTGTGAGATCCTTCGTGCATTCCTTCAGCCTTGTCGTCTTCATCTGTAAAATGGAGCAAGAACAACTATATTTTGTGAGTATTGTGAGGATTAAATGAGGTGCGATACCTAAATTTCTTAGCGTGTGGCCTGGCTTGGAGTAAACCCCCCAGCAAACATCAGCTGGCACAATTATTGCTCTGACCCTCTGCGGCTGCCTCATGAATGCAAATGTCTCAAGCCGACCTCCACTCCTGAAGACATGCTGCGGCAGAACCTAAATCCTCCCTCTCCCTGTCCTGGGCTGCGGAGAGTACAGGGAAGGCCCTCCCCAGGACCACAGACTGCCCTGCATCCATTCTGTGTAAGCTCTGCTGTGAGACACAGGGTTATTTACAGAGCAAGACAAGGAAATGACAAACAGTAGGAGATGAGGTGCATTTTGGGAAAATCCCTTGTTTATTTAAATATTGCACTTATGAAAGACACCAGAAAGAGAAATATGGGCATTTGTGGCAATGATCAAAAAGGGAAAAAACGGAAATACATGATCAAAAACACAGGAAACGATTACATCTGAAATAAAATTTGGTACCCTTAAAATATCTGTAATTCAACCTCAGAACGAGTGTATCTTTTAAAAGCTCTTTGAAAACACTTCCCCACTCCCTTTGTCTCTTTTCTTTATAAGGTATCTTCTCTTTAACTCCCTTTGGGAAACTTCTTATAAATGAGGATTTGCATCTCCAGGGATTACTCTGGTTAGGAAAGTGTTTTATTAAAAAATATATGTTTGCCACAGAATGCTGAGCGATATAATTAGCTGGTCCCTTCTGTTTTGTTTTAAAAGGCTGTATGGCCAAGTTCTAATTAAACATATTCTCAGGACGTTTGAAATGTGAAGGTGCCTCAGAAATGCGCACTGAAATGAAAGAAGCAAAGGCTCTGGGAGTATATACCAGGAAGGAGGATCTCTGGCCACGGTGCACCCGGCAGTACGGCTTCATTTCTGTCTCCGCGTGCACAGCTACTGTGGATAGAGAAGCCGGTCCCATCCCACCTTGGTGGGACGCTGCCTTGTGTTCTGGGAGGCCACGTGCTAAATGAGCTGATCTTGTTCCACCCAGGGCAATCCAGGAAGGCTGAAGGAATGAGTCCTGGGCTGGGATTCTGGGGACCTGGGGATGTAATAGGTTATCATCTCTAAAGTGACAATTGCTAAGGTCCCTGCCAGCTCTGACATTCTGATTGGACACGTGGCTGTTTCCACTGCCTTCGTTCTTGTCACAAAGCATAAGAATGCTCCAAATGATCATGCTGCCTTTTACTTTGTGAACTCAGGAATAAAACTGAAGGCTGGAGAATCTCACTGTTGTTCCTACTGAATAATGACTGGCTCAACCACGAGAGGCAGTGCTGTGCCCTCATTTGCAAAAAGAGAAGGATACTTCCCTGTCTCCCTTTTGCAGAAGCAAGTAACCTGGAAATTGAAGTATTCAGTCCCCATTCAGAAGGATGGGTTAGGAGCCCACAGGAGTTTAGAGTTTGGAAATGCCCCCTCTGAATCTTCCCACCTGGGCACGCTGTGAGACACCCTTACTCTTTACAAAGCACTTTCATATTCACTAACGCCTCTTACAGAGCAAGCAGAGCTCTCATTTCATTGCTAGTGGGGATACAAAATACTACACTCACTTTGGAAAACAGTTCAGCACTTTCTTGTAGCATTATACACCCTCTTACCATTGACCTAGCAATCATTCTCCTAGGTATTGAAACTTAAGAGAAATGAAAACTTATGTTGACCCAAAACCTAGAGGTGCATGTACATAGTGGCTTTATTTGTAATCACCCTAAACTGGAAACTACCCAGCTGTCCTCCAGCTGATGAATGGATAAACAGACCTAGGTACATCCATGCAAAGGGATACTTCTCAGCACTGCTAAGACACAAACTTACTGATACATCTGACAACATAGATAAATCTCAAATGCATTACACTAGATGAAAGAAGCCAGACTTCAAAGGTAAGATACTCTCTAATTCCACATACGCTACACCCTGGAAAAGGGAAAGCTTTAGGGTAAAGAACAGATCAGAGGTTCAGTGGTTTCTAATGCGGGGGAGCTGGGGTTAAGGGCAGGTGGATAGTTTGACTACAAAAAGGCAACACAAAGCAGTTTTGGGGGAGTAACAAAACTATTCGAGGCCAGGTGTGGTGGCTCATGCCTATAATCACAGCACTTTGGGAGGCCAAAGCTGGTGGATCACCTGAGGTCAGGAGTTCGAGACCAGCCTGGTCAACATGGCGAAACCCTGCCTCTACTTAACAACAACAACAAAAAAAAATTTAGCCAGGTATGGTGGTGGGCACCTGTATATAGTCCCAGCCACTCAGGAGGCTGAGGCAGGAGAATCGCTTGAACCTGGAAGGCGAAGGTTGCAGTGAGCCAAGATCGTGCTATTGCATTCCAGCCTGGATGACAAGAGCCAAACTCTGTCAAAAAAAAAAAAAAAAAAAAAAAGAAAAGAAAAGAGAAAAAAAAAAAACTATTCTAAATCTTTAAAAAAAAATTTTTTTTTGAGGTAGGATTTTGCTGTCACCCAGGCTGGTGACAATCACGGCACACTGCAGCCTCAACCTCCCAGGTTCAAGTCATCCTTCTGCCTCAGCCTTCCAAGTAGCTGGGGCTACAGGCATATGCCACAATGCCCAGCAAAATTTTAAAAAGTTTTTTGTAAAGACAGGGTCTCACTATGTTGCTCAGGCTGATCTTGAACTCCTGGGCTCAAGCGATCCTCCAGCCTCAGCCTCCCAACGTGCTGGGATTACAGGTGTAAGCCACCCACCACACTTAGCCATTGTTCCAAATCTTGATGGCAGTGGTAGTTATGTGATTTTGTGCATTTGGCAAAACTCAGAAAACTGCATACCAAAAAAATGCATTTTATTATAGGCAAATTAAAAAATGAATTAAAAACAAAAAACCCTATAGGCTTGGCAGGAAGCGTGGTGGTTGAGGTTGCCTCCTCCCCATACAGTATTCATTTTGTCCTACTAGGAGTGCTCAGTAAGGCGTCAGGGCATGGCATTCCCTGGAGATGCCTCCTGCTTCATGGACGTGGCCCCTGGAAACTGAAGGGAATGACTTAGATTACATGGGTCAATGAAAAGTTTTCTATTATTCTCTTCCCTGTTGAATGTGGACAAAGAAGCAATTAGTTCCACTCACCATTTGTGGCCCTCTTGAAATCATAAGATAAACCACCTTGAGGATGACATTATGCCTAAAATGAAGGGAAGAGTAAGAAGGCAGAGAAAACTGACTTCCTGTTAATATAATGGAGCCATAATCTACCTCTTGCCAATTTCCTGAAGCCAGTGTGAGCAGGGGTTCGTATTTCTCACAGATTAAAGCATACTAGGAAATATAGTGAGAGATCTCACTGGAAGATTTCTGATCTGATCCACTGTCCCAAAACAATCTGAAACAAACTGGGCAACAGAGAACTTGGGTGAAAGAATGTGAAACACGTACGCAACAGATAATGGCAGGACTTGAACAGACATCTCACAAATAAGGCATTCCCGATCACCACGCAGATATAAAAAGGTGCTCAAACTCATTAGTAATCATGGAAATGCAAATTAAACACAGTGAGACAGCAACCACAGCCGCTAGATTAGGAAACATTGCAAATACGAAAAAACATTGCTAACAATATCATAGGCTGGCAACGATGTAGAACAATGGGAACTTTAAAAACTGCTTGTGGGAGTGAAAATTGACACAATCATCTTGGAAAACAGTTAGAGCTGCAGATATGCAAACTCTGACCAAGCAATCCCACCCTTAACTATATATAAATAGAGATATTCCCCATGTGAGTTACGGCATAGGAACAAGCATGTTCACAGCGGCATTCTTCATGACATCCACACAATTGGGGGGAAAAATCCTAATGTTTGCATAAAACTAATGTTTTCATAGTCTACAACTTCGATCATGAATGAGCTACACAAATCCACATGGTTAATTCTGGAAAACAATGCTGAGTAAAAGAAACAAGACACAAAATAATTCATACAATATTTCATTTATGAACATGACCAGGGATACACACTTAAATATTAAAACTACAAAGTAAAGCAAGGAAGTGATCATTACAAAAATGAAAAATAGAGGTAGCCTCCAGGAGAGGGGACTGCAATTGGGAGGTGTCGGGGGAGGTTTCAGGTGACTGAGTGTTGTGTATGCAGGTATTATTTAAACCATACCCATATGATTCACACATTCTTTGACCTTTTGATGTATCTCACACACAGAAATGTAGGAAGACAAAAATCAGATCGCAGGCAAATTCAGAAAACCAGTCTGAAGCCAGGAATGTGCAATGAATGACCTTAGATCATGCATTCTAGAGGATCTGGCCCCAAAGAGAGACAATCTGGATGGCTCCACAGAGTGGTCACAAGCTTTGCTTCGCTTCATTACCATTTAGTCCAGCCAAAGACCTTTTAAAGGCGTTTGCTTTTAAGTAAGACTTCTCTCCTTTTGAAAGTACCAATTTTTGGCCAGGCGCCCTGGCTTAACCCTGTAATCCCAGAACTTTGGGAAGCCGAGGCAGGTGGATCACTTGAGGTTAGGAGTTCGAGACCATCCTGGCCAACCTGGTGAAATCCTGTCTCTACTAAAAATACAAAAATTAGCTGGGCATAGTGGTGCATGCCTGTAATCCCAGGTACTTTCGGGGAAGCTGAGCAGAGCGAGATCCAGAGGCTGGAGGTTGCAGTGACGAGCATGGTACTGCACGCTGCAGCCCTAGGCAGCAGAGTGAGTCTCTGTCTAAAAAAAAAAAAAAAGGACCAATTTTCTCTTTTAAGTTTAATAAGAGTGTTAATCTTATAGAGTTGACTTACTGATTTTTTTTACACAGTTTAGATCAGATTTGTTCTCTACATGAGTCTGTAGAGACTTAAGGTAAGCTACTCTATCCAACTGTTCCTTATTTTCCTGGAGAGCCTTTATCTTAAAAACTCGATCATCAGAGCAAGAAATATAGGAGACCACAATGCAATGCCTCTTGAATAGGTAAAAGTATTAACACATCTTCTGGGGTCCAGGCATACAATTCATGCAGTTTCCTTGTGAAAATACCTTCCTGCTCTTCTTTGAGCCTATTAACTCTACTCTTACTTTAAATATAAATCTAACATGCTCAGCCATCTGTTTCCAAGAATACATCAGCTAAGAAAGGTAAAAGTGAAGAAGAAGGACTGCTCTAGCCAGTGACAGTTAAAAAGCTCACACTGTGAAAGAAGAGAGAGGAAAAAAAAACCTCTCAATTCTCCTAAGCTTCTGGGGCATTCATTGTAGAGACAGCAATGAAATATTGAATTAGAAATTGACCAAATCCTTTCTGTAAGAAATCAGGAATAAGTATAGTGCACAATAAATAATTGCCATCAAATATTTAGCAAAATGTATTCAAAAGAGTAAGTTTAATATCTATTTTCCTGCAAAGGATAAGTAACTCTGTAAGAAGGCTAGAAATGCCCATTGAATCCAAGTCCCAATGAGTATATGTGCATGCATAGATACAAATATATACATATATACACACAGGTACATGTACATGTACACAGACATATATGGGAAAATATTCATTTATTGTGTGTGTGTAGGGGGAGTGGGGGTTGGATCCCATTAAATAATTCTGGATTTGGTTGGAATTCACCCTGAGAGCTGAACAATTATGGAACAACTGCATCCTCAGCACAAAATGACCTTTTCATCAAGTTACAAAACATTAAAGGTTAAAGGATGTTTGAAACGAAGTTAATACTTTTAAAACATTGGGAGAATGGCCATCTTTTCCGAGATCTGACCAAAAATGTGAAGGAAGCATTGGATGGCCTTTCTGGCTATTATTTGTGGGCGGGTGTCACATGTTTGCACTGCCTGCTCCTGCTGAAACCATGAATGAACCTACCTCCTTAGGAAATGAGATGAGACGGGCCTGTGCTCTGCACGGCACAGGAGCCCACGAGAGGACTCCTTAGCAGGCTGGTTCCTAATTGCAATTTTGAAGTCACATTTCTTCCTCTCAAAAGTAGCGATGGCAAAGAGAGCAAATCAATGAGACTGTCAGATTTTCCCGCCTTCTATTTTCCATCTGACCTGGATGGTGCAAATTCCAGTCGCTACTAACAGGGAAAATAGAAATATCAGTCACCAGACCCCTTCCTCTAATGAGCTCACAGAAAGGCCCGGAAGAACCTGCCTTATCAGCCCTCCAAATGCCCACTCTTCCCAGAAAGTCAGGTGGACTGTGTGCTGCCTTCAGCCATTCTCTCCTGTCTTTCTTTTTCACCACATTCCAAGCACCTGCTTGTAATCTCAGGTGCATCCAGGCTCAGCCCAAGTATAAACCTTTATTTTCAGGGTGGTCTGGCCCTGTGGCCACCCTGCACACCAACTTAAGCGGGTACCATTTATTGGACAACTACCGTTCTTCACCAAGCTCTCTGCCAAGGCGTGGACACACATAATCCCAGATGAGCCTCACAAGTGCCCTGGGAAGTAGACTCTATTGTGACTTGCCCACGGGCACACGGCTAGTGACACAATGTCTCTGGTCTGACTCTGAAAGCTTCCAGAATACAGCTCCAAAAAACCATGGGTTCAAGGGGGCATCTCTATTTTTTTATTTTTTATTTTTTGAGACAGGGTCTCACTCTGTTGCCCAGACTGGAGTGCAGTGGCGTGATCTCAGCTCACTACAGCCTCAACCTCCCAGGCTCAAGCGATCCTCCTGCCTCAGCCTCCCAAGTTGCTGGGATTACAGGTGCATGCCACCATGCCCAGCTAATTTTTGTACTTTTTGTGGAGACAGGGTTTTGTCATGTCGCCCAGGCTGGTCTCAAACTCCTGGACTCAAGTGATTCGCCTGCCTCAGCCTCCCAAAGTGCTGGGATTACAGGCATAAGCCGCCACAGGGCCTGGCCAAGGCATCTCCAATTTTGATGGAAGGTTTCCATGCTGAATTCCTACTTGGTGTTTAAGATGGAGAAAGCTGTCCTGTTTTAGAGATGGAGACGAGGTTCAGAGAGAGAGAGCAACCTGCTCAGGCTCACTGGGTTACTTATGGGCCACAGGCTCAGGCCTCCCATCACCACAGTTGGAGCTTGCATTCCCCTGCAAGGTACTGCTTGCTGCACACACATCCGTCTGTGGGACACACCAACTGTAGGTGTGATCCTTACAGTTACTCACTGATACCTATCTCCTCAGATAAACTGACTAGCTTCACTCTCTTGGTACTTCACCTGTCGTTTACTTCCTCATTCATCGTGCACAGTTCAGCTGAGATAGGACTGGGTGCAGGGCTGGATGACAGCCAGCCCTCTACTTCTCCTATCCTGCTTTCACTGCCTACCTTCTTGTCCCTATGTGGGCTCTAGATACAGCATCCTCAAGGTGGAGAAAGACAGAGAGAGAGAGAGAGAAAGAGAGAGGCTTGCATTTCTGCACATTCTAGACAGGAGTGACTCTTTAATGAATTTCACCGTTGGAGGAAAACTCTCGTCCATTTTCAAGTCTCAAGTGAGGCCTGATGATGGGGAGGGGAAAGGAGGGCTCCTGGGCTTCCAAGACAGGTTTCCCTGCCCTGTCGTATAAGTTGACTCAGCCATCTAGGAAGAGGCCTACTCGTTCCTTAGGCCTCCTCCTGATGGGAACCCCATCCCAGGTCCTAAAACCAGCCAGGATGGAAGATTCTCTTAGAAACTAGAGAAGCCCCTTTTGTACCTTTGTCACCAGTTGTTTACCCCATGCATTCCCATCAAGCCTGGGGCCAGGCCCTCTTGTCTTCAGCCAACACACTCCTCAAAATTCCAAATGATACAAAAGCCTTCTCAGGAATGAACATCTTTTGGGCAACATACTTTGAAACTAGTGATAATATCTATAAGGTGACTGAGAGTCAAAATTCACTCTCTCCCAAATGTGTGTTCAGCACCTACTCTTTCTGCTGTGTGTATTTACACACGGTTAGTGAGCCAGCCTGGGCCAGGCTCTGAGTGGGCCTATCCCCAGGTTCTCCTTGGTGAATGGGCAGGGGAGGCTGGCTGCAGACGAATGACTTGCTTTGACTGTGTCTGGGGAAGAGGTGCCAAGAGGGCTGCTGACTGGAGTGTAGACCATCTCCTGCAGACCCTTTTGGCTGGCAACAGGGATGGGGATTGAGTATTCCCAGAGACAGCTAGCTGGGAACCAACTCTAAGCCCTGCTGAGACAGAGAAAGAACAAGGTGTTCAGCATCCCACAGCAGAGTAAAGAAAGGCAACCGCGCTTCTAAAAATTCTGCTTTAAAGGCAAGTCCGTGGGGTGCTCCGGTAGGTTCTAACAGGCACAGCCTAGGGAGCTGGCATGGGAATATGGGGTGGGGGAAGGGAAGAGATGATCAGCCGACAAGAGACATCCACTGTTCCTTGGCTCCCATGCAAAAGTCCCCATTGAGTTAGGACCTCCAGGAAGAGCTGGGCCAGGTTCTGGTGGAATCAGAAGTGGCCTCATCATCAAGCCAATCTCCCCTATGTGAATCTGCCCTATCTTCCTGGCTGAGCACCTAACCCTGGCCAGCGCCTTATGCCTTATGTAGATCCCTTTTTGCCCACTCACTGGAGCTGCCTTGAGGCCTGGGTGCTTCCTCCAGAAAGCATTTTCCCAGGGGAGAAGTTCTGCCCGCTGAGGCCAGCCTCCAGGCACTGCCTGCCCCTGCCTAGGCTCCCACAGCTTAGCCAAGGTTTGGGGCTCCAGGCAGGGTGCCCTCCGGAGCGCCCTGGCCTGTGAGGGTGCAGGGTCGTTGGCTCAGGGCAAAATGGAAAATTTGATGTATCAGCTCCATCATTTCATTATCAGAGGGCCTTTGGGAAAGTTGGCCATGTGGTCTGCGGTGGGCAAGAATCTTGTCTTGAAGCTAAGTCAACAAGAGCAAATACACGATTTTAACTTAAGTGCCGGGTTTGTTAGGGGAACCTAGAGAAGGTGGTTGGGGGAAGGAGGCTGGAGACTTTCTGAAACCCCTCCTTGGGGTCACCATCCACTTCTGCAATCCATTAACTTTTAAGGTGAAGAGGCTTGCGGAGACCCTGCTGTACAGCCTAGTCCACTAGCCAGCCGGAAAGACTCCTGGGGCCACGAAGCACCATCCGGGGCCCACCATCACCCCTCCCAAAGCCCCTTGCATCCCAAACCCCCAACCTCATGTCGCCTTTTGGGTCAGAGCGCTCGCCCGCGCTGTCCCGCCTCCAGAGGGCGCTGACGGAGAGGTGGTAGCGCCCGCTCCCGCCGCCGCGCCAAGGGGCAGCCCCAGGGACTCCACCCCTACCCCGCCACCCGGTCTAATTTGAATATTTCATTGGCTGCCGCCAGTCTGGTCAATTTATCATGCAAATGCGGGTGCCCTCCGCGCCAGAGAGGAGCCATCGCCCGCGCGGGAGAGCGGCGCCCGATTGGTGGCCGAGACAGCGGCATTTGTAATATTTTTCTTTGGGCATTAGAGTCATTTACCAATGCCATCCCCGCAACTCCAGGCACTGAATCACAAGCCACTTAAAGGGTTTTATTGGCAGCTTGGAAACTTCTTAACATGTTCTTTTATTTCAAGCCAAGTGTCAACCTACTTCTGACCTCCTTCCCCTCCACCACCTAAAAAAGCTGCAAAAAACTCCCAACTACTTTGTGCACTCACCATTTGCAGGCGGTAACAGCCTCCACCTTGCCACAGGGAGAAGGACTGGACCTGTTTGGGGCTAGCACTTGGTAGACCTTAAATAAATAACCTTTGAGAAGTCTTATAAAGGTGGAGGAGGGACTGTTGGAAGACACAAGCCACAAAAAGAAAACAGAAAAAGAAAAGAAGAGATGGGGAAAAAGAGAAGAGGTGGCAGAAAAGGGAGAAGGCAGAATTTAGGACTGCTCTGCAAAGGGGAAAATCTTGGTGTTATCAAAGCCCTGGAGATCAGAGACTACCTGCATGCCATATTATCTAACGCTTCGGGCCACCATGTCCCCAGTCACCCTGACCCTCCTATTGTCAAACTACAGGTGATATCCATCAAATTTCAAGAAACAGAAACGTGAAAGAATGAGGCCCCCAGCGTGTTGTCCCTCTCTTTTGTACCTGTCCTGCTGAAACTTAGGCTCCGTCTTCCCCGTTTGCAAATTGTAAATTTAGGGACACACACAAAACCCTAACGTTGAAGACAGATGAGAAAAGCAGTGTAGGAAAGAAGAACTGGGAAACGAGATTCTTCCTGGTCTTGCCAATTCCCTGGCTAGTTAACGAGGTCACCAGCCTCAGAAAGATGGGCTGTCTGGTCGGCTAAGACCTGGTGGTTTGATTTCTGGGACCTCCACCTCCTTCAGGATTCCAGCATTCAAAGAGCCGGGGTTCAGAGCCGTATCAGGTTGCCCACACAATGATTCAGATACCTGCAGTGTGGGGCAGCTGGCGCAACCACACCGGAAGAGTTGGGCACTCCTGAGCTACAACTAGCAAATAGCTGCTTGCTCCCGGCCAGGGGTGAGCCCCTAGGGCAGCTGCAGCTATCTCTAGTGTAGGGGTTTTTTTTCCTCCCCCTTATTTTTAGCTCTGCTTAAATGGTTTCCAAAAATCCATTTCAACCAAAGTGGGGTGGGGGTGGGGGTAAACCACGCCACGCTGCAGCAAGGAATTCGTGAAATTCCCAGCGCAACCCAAGTCGACGCGTGGGATTTGATAAAAGGGCATTTCGCCTGGAGTTAAGCGCTCCAAACTGAGTTTAATGTGCATCTGTCCTCCTTAGACTGAAATACAAAGACGTTTTATTTTCTTTATTTAATCTTCGCTCTCCTAAAAAAAAAGTTTTTGAAAGTTCCATAGATGATTGAACGAAAGAGAATGAAGGAAGAAAGAGGTATCTGAAGATGCGAGACTCAGAGCACTGGAAAGCGTGGGGAGAGGGGAGGGAGTAGAAAATCGCCATCTCCTGTCTTGGGAAACCCAAGAAAGTAGCCGCTATGACTCACACGACCAGAGGGTGGGTTTCCAGGCAGACCTGGTTTCCCTCTCCCCACTCCCCTGTGATAACCGTATTGCTTCCTTCCCTCCCTCTTTTAGGTGTATTGTTAAGTGGGATTTTTTGTTTTTTTGTTTTTCTAAAGGTGTTTATAACTGCCTGGAAATCCTGAATCGGAAAAAAAGCAGCACTGGAGAGGGGGACCTGCAGGCTGTGGCTTCCTGGGGGACTAGACTAGGTCAGCTTCCACCCCAAGTTCTCCCGAATCTAGTTGTGCCCAGGAGTTAAGGGCGGGCCAGACAGGAGCACCAGCTTCCACCCTGTTCTGTCCTGGTCCCGGCCCCGCACACTCAGGCATCAAGCCTGCCAGGGAAGAAGATTGAAGGCCCGTTTGCCTTTCAGTTGGGCGGTCAGTCAGGCGGTCCTCGTGGAAAAAGGCTGCGGCATGCGGTGGACACAGTCTGCAAAGTTGAGTCACATCTCTGTGCCCCAAGCCACAAAAAATTTACGAAGTAGCAAGCTATGCCTGGTTGGAGGACTGGGAGTGTGTACTCTGGTGTGACGATGCGTGTGTATGCGCCTGTTTTGGGAGTCGGAGAGGCACTTCACCTCCCCCAAACCAATTCTTGACCTTGGGCCAAGAAAAGCCCCCTACTTTTCTCCAAAGATTGTACTCCCACCCCCAGCTCCCATCCAGGCGCGCCTGACTCAGCTCTCCCGAGGCCCCACAGAAGTGGTATTAATATACTCCTCGAATTTTTGAAGGTTTATTTCACGTCAAAACTGTAAAAGTTCTTGGGAGAATTTACAGACAAAACATCTGGTTCGTTAAAACAAAGCTACCGGAAAAAGAGAAACAAACTTCGCCGCTGTGTAAATGCACTTTTAGCAAACAATTTACCACCTGGCGAAGGCCAGGGTCCCTATCCTTCCTGCTTGGGCAGGGGCCGAGATTCCAGGGCCCAATTTCTGGTTGAGGTGTGCAGGTGGCAAGCTTCCCTGAACCCAGGGCACCTCCTCGACACTGTCTAGCCCAGAATGTGGTGTGGGGAGGCGTGAGGAAGGTGAAAAATCCATATGCCAGCGTTCCAGGTGAGTGCAGGCAGGAGGGCACCCACCTAGTGCCCTCCCTCCCAGGTGCTGCCCAGTCCTGGGCTCCCTAAAAGCCTACACCATGGGCAAATACCCTCACACTTTGAAAGGGGGTACAGGCTCCCAGAGGGTACTACTCAGCGTGCCCAGTCCCTCCAGGTGGCCCAAGGTTCCCTCCAAGAACCGCTCTCCAAGGTCAAGGTTTAGGCCCTGGATGCCTGGGACGGGAGCCTGCCCTAGCTCCTCACCTTGTAACAGTAGCTTTGAGGACACCTTCTTTCCCTGAAGTCTTTTCCCTCAGTGGCCACTCTAGATAAGGACAGGACTTGGCCTTCTTTGGGTCCAGCTGTCACCTATTGCCCTCAATCGCCACCTCAAACACAACCTCGGCTGCCTCCCGGCGGTGGCCTGGCTACTCCTTTCTGGCATTGACTTTGTGACTCTGTGTGGCGTGTTGCGAGCGAAGTGCCCGTCCCCACAGCACACACCTGTTCCTAGCCACGCCTGCATATGACTTCCTCTCTCTCTTTTAAAAACTTATCCAGGCGGGGCTCCCGGTATCATGAATGATCATGAATGATCCTGGGGCGGGGCACAGGTAGCCCTGGGGACAGGTGTCCCGATTTCCTTGAGTTCAAAAAGCCGGAGGCAGATTTCTAACCCCTGACCTGAAGAAGCTTCATTTGGGAGCTTTTCCACAGATTTTCTACTGATTACATAGCACCGCTATGGAGGAGGAGCCGGATTCCACTGGGCCTGAGGTGCAGTCCTGGGGGTCAGCCCTGCCTTCATGGCCCTGGGTGATGTTTGGGGATCACAAGGTTACCACCCAGCTGTTGGGTGAGCCACCTGGCTGCCATGCAAGTGCCAGTTTCTCCTATGGACATTTGCACCTCGGTGTTTCAGTGAGTCGTCCCACCGCCTTTGCTCATTTTTCCTCCTCCTATTTTTAGGGTTTTTTTTTTTTTTTTTTTTTTTTTTTTTTTTAATGTTCCCGGAAACGCGGCACCTCCCAAAGGTGGGGACATCTCACTGGCCTAGGGGCTTACTTTTCAGAGTGACTCAGCGCAGGTATAAGTTACCAGGGGCTTGCAGGGCCAGAGCCTGTTGTTTTTCAAAGACAATCTGCAACTCTGAAGAGTGGTGAAAAGATTTCTACACAGTGTACATTCTACAGAATTCTAGCTTCTCCGCGGGTGCAGACTTTTCCGCCCTCTAGTCTAGCGTGAAAACAGTTCGACCACTGGATGTGGGCGGCGAAGCCCGCACCCTAGAGCGCGGTGTCTACCTGCAGGAGGGAGCTGCAGCCCACGCCGCCGCGGCCACTTCTGGCCTCCTCGGGAACCGAACCGAGAATACCTCAGTGCTCGCCTAGAAGCGGCTCCTTTTCCCCTTCTTACTCGCGAATGGCAAAACGAATAGGTGCGCGGGATTTTACCCGTTTGTGTAGTGGACTCTGAAGGGGCACCAGGTACCGAGACAGAAATCTTTGAGGTAAGAATAAAGTCAGGTAAAATGCCTGGTACAGCCGCCCTGCAGATGTCCCAAGAGTAGGTCCACCGTACACTCTTCCCATTAAGTTCTTAGGGGGAGGACAGGGATGGCCCTTTGGTCAGGCTGGATTGATCAGGGAGGTATGTGCATATGTTTGCCCTCTGGACATTTGGGGAGGGGTTATGAGGGAGTTGAAGGCAAGAGGCAAAATCAGGTAGAACAACCAACCACAGCCGAGAGCGGCACTCTCGGGGAATGGGCGCAGGGAACTCCGCGCAAAGCTCCGGCTTCCCAAACCTACGGTCCTGCCCTTTCTCCCTCTGTAAATAACATGTGAATTACAGACTTACTGCCACCCCAGACACTACTTCTCCCTAAATCTGGTCCTTAGTTCTCACTGGGATCAACGTTTCCCTCCGCTCTCCAGCTCCTCTCCATCAGGCCATGTCACGCAGCAGCCAGGCGGGGCCAAAAAGTTTTAGCGCGAGACCTCCTGGCTAAAACCTGCCCAGCCACCTCCACAACACATCCTAGGGCCAGGTGAAGGGGGTTTAAGTCCTTGCATCCAGGTAGCTTCTGGATCTGCAGTGTGCTTGGTGCGGATTTGGGAAGTCTCCCTTCCTTCTCTCCTAGCCACACCCAGCCCACAGAAGGGCAGAGAAAACCTGGTGGAAAATAATGACTCGGGCGACACTGCCCCTCTTCCTTCAATTCCATCCCTAGAATGGCCTGCAAAACTATTCATGTTCGGGGGTCCAAATATTAAGTGGGGGTGGGTACATGTGGCTAAAAGAACACAGATTAGGGATTCAGGCTGTGCCAAGCCAGGCCGGGAGCCTTTTTGCGTGTCCCGGCATGGCAGTATGGTTGCGGCGTGCACTCCGCATAGCCCGTGTTGTGCGTGGCGGGCTGTCGCTGCAATGTGCAGCCCATTGACACTGATGGATGCGCCAATGGTTGGACGGACAGATGTTAGGGCGGATCGCACAGCGCTCGGCGCCTGAGCAGGGGAGGGCCAGGCAGCGACCAAGCGGCGGCCGCCGGCTACGCGGAGACCCGAGTTCAGGCCGCGGCCCGCAGGGGGAGGGGGCCGAGGGAACAGAGGTTTGCAAGAACAGCGAGGGGATGGAAAGGAGGAGAAAAGCGCGACCAGGGAGAACTCCACGCTTCCGTGCGCGGCGCCCCGCGCTGTGCACACGCCGCACCGGGCGCGCCTAAGTGGGCGCTTCGAAGGTGAGCTGGGAGCCGGCGGGAGCTGACCCCGTGCAGCGCAACCCGCCTCCAGGCGACAGGAGCTCAGCGCAGCCACCAGAATGGTGAGGCCGCCGGCGGTGTCTACCAACTCACCGTTTCCTCGCTTGCAAGAAGCGTTTCACGCTCCACGGCCGCGTCTCCCGGGCCTGGAGGAGTAGCGGTTCTGGCCTCTGCGGCCGCGGGCACCCAACGCGCACTGCGCCTCAGCCCCCGAGTCCGCCAGCCCCAGAGTCCCGCAGCTGCCCGCCTCGGACTCCCCGCCCCGCCTGGGGTCCGCACCCCACAACTCCGAGCGCTCCTGCGCGCGGGAAGGCGCTGGAAGCGGCTTTATAGCCGGGGAGGCCAGCGGCGGCGCATCTGCATCCTGGGAGACGTCTGGACCCAGCCCAAGCCCGCAGGCTGGGCGAGCGGAGACTTTTGATCTTACCGGGTGGGTGAGATCACTGTCTCCCGGTCTAAAAGAAAAGAAAGCATGCTGTGAACTTTTAAAACAAACTTGCAAAACAGTCGCAGAGAAAACATAAAAAGGACACAGGTCAGAAAAAGAGGGAGAAAGAGACTAAAAAAAGAAAAAGATAAGGGGGGGAAAAAAGGAAGAAAGGAGAGGAGGAAGAAGTCTGGGGTTTGCTGCTCCGGGAGCGCTCAGGCAGCCGGTGCCGGAGCGCGGGGCGCCGGCCCTCGCCGGGACTGTCGGCCTCGGGGCTCACGAGAAAGCCAGAGCCCCAGCCGGCGCGGCCGGGTGCAGGGCCGCCTCTGGGACAGTGGGCCCGGAGGCCGCCCCCGCGCTCCAGCGGCCGCCGCCCGGCAGCGCCCGGAGCCGGCCCCGCCGCGGCCGCCCCATTCCCGGCCTGAGAGCTGGCCCAGGGAGACACAATCGAGCCCGCAGCGCATCGATGCGCCGCCGCCCGCGCCGCTCCGGCTCCGGCTCCCGCTCCGCCGCCGCCTCCCGGGGGTCGCCCGCATGAGCTCCGGCCCACCCGCGCCCTCGCCGCCGCCCGTAAGTGAGACCGCGTCGCCCTACCGCCCACGCCGCCCGGCCAGCTCCTCCTCCCCGCGGACCGCGGGCCGGGCCCTCCCGGAGCCTCAGCGACCCCGATCACCAATCAATAATCAATCCCTCTAGTCCAGCAGCGCCGGCAGGCCGGGCGCGGGACACGGCGCAGCGGCCCCCCCGGCTCTCGGGGGTGAGCCCCGGGGGGGGATGGGCAGGGGAGCCCGATTTCCTTCTCCCGCCCCCGTCCCGCCCTAGGATCGGCCCGCGCCGTGGATGGGGGGCGCGGCCCGGCTCCCAGGGGGCGAGGGGCTGGGTGGAGAGACCCTGATCATCCCAAAGTCAGGAGAGGAAACTTGAAGGAACCCCCTCCCACATCGACCCCCGGGACGGGCCCAGGAAAGTTTGTCCGGGGAAAAAAAATTGGGGGAAGTGGCAGCGGCTGGTCCTGGGGGAGGAGCTGGGTGGCGCGGGGTCTGAGGGCTGCCGCCACCCGCCCCGGCCCGCGCCCGCCTCCTCCCTGGAGGGGGCCCGCCTGTGGGCTCTGGCATCCCCGGGGGGCGCCAGCCCCGGCCAGCGCTGGGGGCTCCGGAGTCCGCGGGTGGAGAGGAGTGCGGGCCGGGCGGGGCAACTGGGGGGTGGCCGGGGACGAACGCTGGGTGGGAATAGGGGTGGGGGGTAACGGGCGCCCCGGGACGGGCTCGGCGGGGCTGGCGCCGCGCCCCTGCGTGTGCGCACGGGGCGGAGGCGGAGGGGCGGCACCCCTTTTGCTGGCGGGGCGGGGGTCCCAGGCGGGCCTGGGGCCGGGGGGTGGGGGCGCGGCGCCCCCGCGAGCGGGCGAGTGACACGATCATCTCCTTTTCCTTTAAGCTTGCCTGTTGCCGACGCCGCCGCTCCAGCCGCGCCGCGGGCAGAAGACTGGACCGCCGAGCCCCAGGCCGCGGCGGCGGCTGCGCGTCCCCCCGGATGCCGTGACCCCCGGCCTGGGGGCGGGGGCCGGGGCAGTACCGGCCCGGGCCGCTACCGCGCTCCTCCTCCCACCCCTCTGCCCGCCCTCTCCCCCTCTCCCCGCCCCCCAGCCCCGAACCCCGCGCACCTCGTCTGGGGACGGGGCGGGGGGGGGGCAGGGCCGCCGCTCCTCCCCGCCCCCTCCTCCTCCGGCCTCTGGAGCGATTTGTCAAACTTCCCATTCCGCCGGCAGCGCGGTCCTCCTCCTCCTCCTCCTCCACCTCCTCCTCCTCTGCCTCCTCCTCCCCCCCGCGCTCCTCCCTCCCCGAGCCTCCCTCGCCCGCCCTCCTTCTTCCCTCCGCACGTTCGGGGTTCGCGGCGGAGCGCGGCGCGGGGGGGACGCGGAGAGCCTGGGCGCAGCAGCATCCTGCGGGCGGCCGCTCTCCGGGGGGGAGGCTGAGAGCAGGCCCGCCTCGCCCCCCCGCGGGCCCGCCGCCCCTCCCTCCCTGTCCTCAGCCCGGCAGCGGCGGCGGCGGCGGCGGCGGCGGCAGTGGCAGTCGCCGGAGAAGCATCATGCCGAGGAGGAAGCAGCAGGCGCCCCGGCGCGCAGCAGGTACGAGCCGCTTCCCCTTCCTTCTGCTCTCCTCCTCTTCCTCCGCTCGCCCCGCGCCTCCAGCGGGCGCGACCCGGCTCCTCGCCCCGCTCCTCTGCCCGCGCTGAGTAACTCCGGGTGCAGCTCTCCTGTTTGGGTGCGTGCGCCCGCCTCGGGTACCGGGCGCCCCCCGGACGCCCCGCCGCGCTCTGCCCTCTTCCCTCTCGCACCCACTTGGGGAGCCGCTTGCAGGGCGCGCTTAGCCGCGCCAGGTCCCTGCCTCCTCAGCTCTCCAGAGGGGATGGGAAGCAACCCCGGTCTGGCTTTTTCTGTGGGGGGCGGGCGGGGTCACCTGAGTTCCCCGGGACACCTTCCGCGTCCTGCGGGCGGCCGACCGGCGGGAGACTGCCCGGTGTCCGCCGAGCCAGGGAGCGCGAGCGAGTGAGCGAGCCAGTCCCCTTGGCCACCTTAGTGCTAATCCGATTGATTCCTCATTTCTTGGGCCCAAACTGGGCACAGCGGTGGAAACCGGAGCGCACAGGGTCTGGGTATTGTCAGATGACTGTCAAGTCCATGTTAGATGCTGGCGTTTCCTTCTCCCCTGTTTGTGTTTCCTTGCCCCCACCCCCTCCTTGTACTGCTGCTCCCACCCTCATCTCCGCATAGCACTTAGTTCTGGGACGTGTGTGAGTACTTTTTTGTTCCTCCTTTTTTTTTTTTTTTTCTTTCTTCAACCGGGAGTGTCAACTCCTGTTAAGACTGAGCTGATTTTTTTTTCTTTTCTTTTCTGGAAAACGCATCACTGAAAACAAAACAAAAACCACACACATAACATTATTTTGCAATAATGTCGGTTGGGGGCATGTTGCCTGGAAGAAGGGTTTCTGGCCCGTTGCCATCCTTGATTTGATGACTGATTGATCGCCCGTCATGCTGCTGCCTTTGATCTATTCATTCCCAATAAACATCAATAAATCACTTGGAATAGTGAGGCCAAGCTCTGTGACGTCAGGAGGGCCCTGTCAGTGCAACTTTGGGATTTGGGGCGAATTGCCGAGAGGACCACATATGGACGTGATGTATTTTGATATGAGTAACACTCAGATGTGCAGAGTTCAGATGCTCCCTGAAGGGGAGGGTTAAGTGGGGCTTCCTTTCTTCTGTTTCCTCTTCCTTTCTTTTACTTCTCTTTTGATGTTAGAGGAAAGGGCAGAGAGTAGGGTCAGGGCATTGGCTGGTGCCCATCTTGGATGAAGGCGTTGTACCCATCGTGCCCATAATTTCCATCACGCCAGCCGGCACTGCCAGGGGACCTCACACGTTGGCTGCACTCTGCACTCCAGACCCCTTACACGGGGTCACAGAGAAGGAATGATAATTCTCTCTTCTCCCAGAAATGTACTTGCCTGCCAGTGTCTTCAGAAAATCTCAGAAGAAAACAGGGTTGGTTTGGGGCTTAGGATGCAGGTTTTGTTCTCTGTCCTCTGTGTTGCCCAAATTTAGAAAGTTTGAAAATTCCAGGAGTGATTGTAGGGAGCTTGCCGCCTCCCTAGTTAACCTCCTGGAGCTTGCTTCTTGCCCGTCCCACCTTCTACTTTAAATTCCAGGCTCAAGCAATGAGCTTATCTACCCAAAATAAACTCTGAAACTTTGGAGGAATCCTTCACAAAGTTGAGTAGTAGGAATGTCTTGGGCTTCTTCCAGTCTTTGAAAATTTTTTTTTTTCTTTCCTTTTTGGATACACATTTTAAGGTATGTGTGTGCCTCCATCCAATGAACCATATGTGATTACATCTTTACATTTGGTTCAGAACTCTCTCTCTAGTTCATCTCTTCAGTTGCACCCTGCCAATCTGAGACTCATATTTGATAGCTTCCTCCAGAAAAATATCAGAGGAGGAGGGAACCTGCTGTTGGCTTTATTTATTTATTTATTTTTAGAGCAACCTGTTCACTAACCTTTCTGCACTTTTTTTTTTATTATTATTATTAAAAAAGAAAGCCAGCCAGGAAATCTCAGGTCAGTTAAGAAAAATTCATTATATAAAAAACTTGACTGCAGGACTAATAGGAGATGGAAGAATGGTTTTGCTCTATCAAAATGACCCGTCAAAACGACTTTGTTTCATATTTGATTTAATTGTCTCTCTCCTGACAGGCACATTCATCAATAGCTTAATGGTCAATCAGAAGCTGGCAGCATGAGTGCTTTCTTTCTTTCCCATACTCGGGTTTTGGATTTACTTTATCAGAATGCCTCTGCCTAATGGACATGTGGAGGAGGGGGTGGAGGCTGACTGAAGAGCTGCTTATTTAAGAAGAGTGGAGAAAAAAAAAAAAAAAAAAACTCCACATTTAGGCTGGTGATAAGTATGCACAGAGGTTTTTTTGGTTGGTTTGTTTGTTTGGATGGACAAGAAACTTCCCATTTTTTTCCTCCTCTTTTTCAGTTCTCCCAGCTGCAAGTTATAAGGTTCATGCCAGCTTTTGTGGCATACTGGGAGTGATGACAAATTGATTGCTTTGTACTGATAGAGAGAGAGAGAGAGAGTGGGAAAAAGAAAGATGTCTGCTGATTGGTAACTGGAAATCCAGTCCCCAGCAACCTTGAGAATACTGGAGAATTTTTTTTCCCCTCCAAACTGAAAGGTCCGCTCAGCCATAAAAAAAGAAAAGTTGTTTTGCCAGCTTCATTAGTGTTCACCTAATTAGCTGTAAACCTGATGGATTCCTGACAGCTTTAATGATTGGAGATGACAAGCTCGACGCAGTGTCATCCAGCAGAATTAGGTTTGCAGCTAGTTTGATGTAATCAAGTTGATATTACACAGTCCTGGCTGCCTTTAGTTGTGCATTAACTCAATTTTCTGCTGCAGGTGACAAATGGGCTTTGGTACCTGGATAATCATGTCATAGGAATTAGGGCCCTTTTAATGGTCTGGGGTAGAATAACAACCACAAAAGGCCAAGAGCTGGGTAGGGCGAACAGACGTGGCACACAGGTACACACAGTCTTCATATCTAGGCCAATGTATCATTGCTTTCCCGAAGGCCGAAGGAGGCTCCAAGAATCCCTGAAAATACATATCTCTGTACTTTAGGATTTTTTGGTGTTTTGATAGAAACTATGCATGGCTTAGTGTCTTTTCTCAAAGAGAAAGAGAGGTTTCTTTACCTGCCAAAGAGAAACCTGGGCGGGAGTTTGCTTCCTTGAGACCTGTAATTTCCAGGGGCTGTGCGTTTGTGCTGGACAGATGTTGCTGCCTTTAGAAGCTCAGAGGAGTGGGGTGAGGGAAGGACAGTGTCCTTCAGGCAAAATGACCATTATCCCTTGCTTGAAGCATGACTTTCTCCTCTTCAGAGTGGTTTTGAAAAAACATTTCTGAAAATGCCAGAAAAATTTTAGTGTAATACTTAATAGCAGATATTTTATTTACTTATATTAATCTTCTGGAGGCAAATGTGAAATCATAAAAGACCATTTCTTATGCTTCCAAAAAGAAAATAAAAAAGAAACCATCGCACCACAACTTGCCAGCGAGCCGTGTTCTTTGAAAGGGGGTAATGTTCTATGGAGTTCTTAGGTGGTAAAAACAAGGCGAGGGTACATCTTCAAGCATCCTGACTTTTGTGAAAGTGACTTGGACCCCCTAGGGTCTGCTGGTGTCACAGAACACTGTGGATCCCCCTGGAACAGGCAGAAGGGGGTTTCATGTTGCCAGTAGACATGGGCATGCCTAAGAGGTGGCCCACCTGGTGAAGTCCAGATGACACCTTCCTAAGTCTGGTCCACACATCGGGCAGCTCCGAGGAGGAGCTTTTCCCTTCTCTCTCGGAAGCACATGGAGCATTCAGAAGGGCATTTCGGCCTTAGCTTTGGGAATTTATTTCCTCTCAGACCTGCCATGTATTTCTCCTTGGACAGGTATTCTACTCTGTAGCAAGGTGGCAGAGGGACTGGTTTTGACCGTTCTATGATTTTTCTTCCCCCATTTCCTACGAAATGAGAGCAACAATGCAAATTCTAAAAAGGAAAACCAAGAAGACGAAGGAGAAAAACAAAGGAGGTGGGAGGCAAGGCTATTCCCCTGGACGTCCACGTGGGGAAGAGAACCTTCCAGAATCAGCTGCAGTGTCCCCATTATCTTGACAGCTGTCAGTTAGGGCTTCAGTGCTCTCCAGGGCCACACTTGATTGTGAGCTGTTGATGTTGTCATTTTGTTCTCAGTTTTGCCTTGAGCACGCTCATAAACAGGAGCCAGATAGTCAATAACTGATGCCTCAGCAGCGATTCCCTAAATTGCCTCACACGTCTGCCTTCTCCCCTCTTTTTGCTAAAGATTGTTTTGTCGAGTGATTAGAATGAAAGGTGACTGCTCAGGGCCGTGGGAAATGCCGTGAAACCCAGGTGAGTTGAGAGAATTAAAACCATTCCTTTACCCCCCGCCCTCCACTCCTGGGATTTCTGGAAAGAGAAGGGATCTACCTTCTTGAGGGCAGAGTGCCTGGACCTCTTGTGGTGCTTTCTCTTTCACACGTGTCCTGCCAGAGTCAGGCTGGGGCTAGGGCTGCGGCAGGCAGGCGGGCAGGGAGGCAGAGAGGAAAGGAGTCGGAAGTGCCCGGTCCTGGTGCACACAGCCATGTTTAATCCAAGAGTGGCAGCAGTTCACAGTTATTCCAAGTGCAGTTTGTAAGGCTTTCCTCCTGCCCCATTTTCATCCCTGCTTGTCACTGGGCAGAGGGTAAAAATAGCTTTGGTCGTGTCGTAAAAAAATTAATAAAAATGAAATAAAGTAGGGTGTGTGTGTCTACCCTTCTGTATTAGTGTCCAGCCCAGGTAGGTAGATGGGTCTTTCAAATCAGCTGCTTTGTCACAGCCCTGTAGCACGACCCTCAAAACCCATGGAGGGGAAAAGGACAGAAGGGAACAGTGGTATCCCGTATCCCAAACCCTTGCAGGTGTTCACTCTGTGTGTATGTCTGTGTGTCTGTGTTTTAGTTATGCTCTAAATTGTGGTTTCTCTGTCTGAAGTTACAAATGAAAGGTGAATACAATATATTGTATTTAGTAACAATGATATGGACTGGTACATCCAGACAGATAATGTGCAGTTGTAATTAGACTCAATAGACAGGCAGTCATTTTTAAATTCTTTGACACGTGCATAAAATAGTCATATAATAAGATAAGATGACAATTTTATGTTAGGTTGATAAAGTGTCCCGATACATGCATTTAAATGTCTGTAAGCCTTTTAAAAAAAATCCAGACAGATTAATTCCAGTTTCCAGTATTTGCAGTTAGTCATTAAATTTTTAAATCCCACTAAACAATGGCTATCAATATTTTTCCCGTTTCTGGATTTTCTTTAAAAAAAAAAAAAAAAGATTCTGAATTGTAAGGACTGGAGACGTAGACTTGGTAGCTTTTCTTAATTTTTCACCATTTATAGAAATTTACGTTTAGACATGGACTTAAAAATTCAGGTCACTGTTTGTGACCAGAATAACGCTATGCATTTTTGGAAGTTAAAAAAAAAAAAAAAGACAGTAATAGAACATAATCTTCTTATGACCACTTGCCTGAACAACTGTCATACTCTAGGTTTAGGAATCTTTATTAGAAAGATTACATAGTGTCCTTGACCAAATATTGAATATTTTATAAGCCCCATTTAAAAAAGAAGACATTTCTAGCACATGCACTTAGTTTGATCAGCATTTCGATTCTTGGGTTTAATTACTTTCAATTCTGTAAATTATTTTAGCATTTCAACAAGAATAGTCCAAGAGATACAGTCAGGGGGGCGGGGGCGAGTGGTTCACTGAAGGTCACGTTACCTGGACATTTTAACCATCTCCTTACCTTATTTTCTCAGATATGCAAAGGTGTGGCTCTTGAAGAATAATTTAAATTTGTTTGGGCTTAATGATAAATTATTAATTCATACTGTCAGGACACATGTTATTAATTATGACTGTGTTTTCTTCATCCAGAACAGCTGTTGGGGAAACAGGGTAGGTTCAGATTGTTGTCAGGAGGGAGAGCACAGGGAACTTACCAACTCCTTGTCTTCATGTTCCTGTTCACCTGGCTAAGGGAATAAAGGAATGTAAAGGGTAGAGTATGGGGGAGAGAGACACTGTTAGTTCTAGATCAAGAGGGGCACTGGCAGATGCTAACTTATGTACATTTTTAAAAATGCAAGCCTAACTCTCAATGCACTGTGAATCCAGGTATGATCCGAAGGCAAACCCTCCCTGCATTATTCCAAGCCCAGTTTTGGATTGGCTGCCCTCTCCCTTCCACCAGTTTCTCTTGTTTTTCTTATTTTTCCTCTGTGGTAGGCCAGAGGTCATGCTTACAAGTTTATAGCAGTAGAAGACACAATATTCAGAATATATATTTGTTCCCCAAAGTGGAACCCATCCTTAATGGAGAGCAAAGGGCTGTTTGGTAATATACGTGAAATGACTCCAATTCATTTACTTTTGATTTTCCATTCCCATCATTAAATCTAGTCCTATGTATTCAGTTTCCTCTGAGTTCTTTGAGAAATGCATGTTGCATAAAATAGGCAATTTTTAATGAACAATTTAATGTAAATGGGTTTTGAATTTAAATTAATATTAATGAAGCCTTGAGTGAATTTATTTTGCATACGTAAAGACTTGTAAGTCTTTCACCCATGTGCTTTCTCCTTTATGTAGTAACATTGGTTGGGTGGATTAACCAGCACCTTTCAAAGATTTACACTTAAATAATTAAATTGATTTTATATGTCCACTATCACCAACGTACTATTAAGCAAAAAGCATGAGCTCAGTTTTAAGAGAATACAGCTTTTTCCCTGTTAAACCTGTCAGTTTCCATTGCTCTGAAAGCTGCCGTTGGTGTGGCATTGCTGCTGGAGAAAATATACCCCAACAATAGTTACTACAATCAAGATGTTTTCTTTCTTTGGCTTACCTCTAATGCATTATGTATCCTGGAATGATGGGAAGTTCTGTAATTAATTCTGTTAGATGTAATTGCTATAATCACTTTGATGTTACACATAATAAAGGTAATATGGTAAGCACATAAAAAATATAAACACCTTATTGTAATACTCCTGCTAAAATGCCTTCTCATCAAGTCTGGTTTATAGACAAGTGTTCCTGACTATTTTTGGTCATAGGTGACAGTTTATTCGAGCTGTGTTCATTGATATTCTAAAGGAGAAGCATTTATTGGAAAAGATGGGCCTTGGTTTGGAGGGATCTCCAGGCTGGTTGCCTAGGAATCTTAATACCGGTTTTCTTAAAGATGTGGCTAATTATGAAAAGGTGACCATTGTCTTCTGAGTAGACCAGAGAGGTAAACACTTCAGAAGTAGCCGTGGAACCAGGGAAGAATGTGGCTTAGGAGTGAGTGAGGAGCTAAGAGAATGCTAGCAGAGGATTCAGATCAAAGGAGCTGTTCTGTAGGTTTTCTTATGGTGTGGGATTGTGGGAAGTGCCGTGTGTGTGTGTGTGTGTGTGTGTGTGTGTGTGTGAGAGAGAGAGAGAGCGAGCGAGCGAGCGAGAGAGAGCATGCTAGCAGGTAAGCAGAGAAGGCCACCTTTCTATAACAGTGCAATAAGGGAAATAAAATGCAGAATATCTACTTTATTATTTTCCTACACCTTTCATTGGGGGGGCTACAGATGGTGCCTCACTGTTGCATGCCATGTCCGGGGGTGGCTGATGTTGCCTGTTGGACTGAAACCTGAGTGGTATTTGAGACGTACTTCCATGCCATCAGGCCTCTGTTCATCTACCCTGGATCCAGACCACCACAGGACATCAAGGAAGTTTGCCTGAGACCCCAAGTGTGCAATACTTGTGGGATGTTTCCGAAACACATGTACATTATGTACATTACTCTTTGCTGATGCATCTTGGTGGGGCAGGTAACTTAGAGATCCTAGAGTCAAACTGGTGTGTGGATCTCCTAGACACCCATAATGAGCTGCACCTTGTCCCAAGTGTGTTACAGAGGTCTGGAGGCCTCGGGATTCAGGGTCAGCTTGGCAGTTTCCACGTGCCTTCCCCCATCTATATTGTATTTTTCAGTAAGGGATTGCACACAGGACTCAAATAACAGAGGGTGCATGTGTGAGAAGGGGATGCTGCAGTCTCTTTGGAGGAAGAAAAAGGTGTGTTACAGCGGTTGAGAGATGGAAGGTGAACACAGTGGTTGCCTGGCATATATCCAGAGCCTGTGAAGGCGAGTCTTGCTGCCAGCTTTAGCCGGCTGGGTGCAGACTGGCTGGGGAAACCGGGGCCTACCTCCTGGGTCTTGGCCCTGCAGCCTCCTGCCTGCCAGGTAAGCAGGGGCTGGAGGAGAGGGTCCTGGGCTGTGGGCCCTGGGCCCGGGCTGCAAACTTGCAGCCCCCAGTCCTCCCAGCAGTGACTCCCAGGCTGGTTTTGATGGTGAGGATGATAAAAGGTCTGAGAACTCCATAGGCCCCAGTAATCAGGGCCCGCACTGACATCCTTCTCAAGTTTGACAGCTTCTTCCTTTTCTCTCCTCACCGCCAAGGCTTTCTCAACTGAATTTCCCCGCCCTCCCTCTCCCCTCCTCCCTGCCCGCCGCCCACCCCTTCCCTCCCTTTCCCCTTTTCTGTGTGCGTCTCTCTTGTTTCATGTTCTTGATCAGTTTCAGATGCTGGGAATTATTTTTTTTCAGGCGGGAGGGGGAGTGTTGCTTTAGGTTTGTGGGTTGGGCAGGTGTGAGAGGAAGTCTGTGGTTTTTTTTTTTTTTTTTTTTTTTGTACTGTAGGCCTGTTGCTAATTAATGTTCCTCCATAAGATTCTGTCGGAGTTGAGTAATGTTTTTGATCTTTATGCCTGATAACTGCATACTTAATGAGATTTCAAAGCTGTGAGTGCAGCTCCCTACAATTATTGACAGATGCCTTTTCTTTGCCATTGGGTTCAGCTTCATAAATCCTCTCGCCATAATGAGGTTCAGCAGTGCCACCCTGGCAGTGAGCTAATGAAAGGGGGAGGGCGAGGCGGCTCATGGCTGTCTGACACATTTTTTTCCTTTAAAATTTACTATGCAGATGTCAAGCTGCGGGACGATTACTTCAAACATGCTAATTTTTATCTTGCTTTTGTGTCAGCCCTTTGCCATTAAAAAATAAATAAATAAAAGGGCTAACCTGACTCCACTTAATTTCTTTTCTTTCTTTCTTTTTTTTTTTAAGTCACATTTTTTTAATAACCCACGGTGTTGCGACAGCTAGGGACTTCGACACGTGCGTGGCCTTTTGCAGGTATCCAGCAACAGAACGCCTATTTTCTTTCTTTTTTTCTTTTTTCTTTTTTTTGCTTTTTGCCATGGGAAGGGCAGTGGGAGGATGGAGTACGATTTCCCAGGCCTCCCATCACCCTGCCCTAAGTATGCACTTGAAACGTCGGAGAATTCATTTCAGAGTTCTGAAACTAAATCCTGGTGGAGAAGAGCCTGCACCATGCCAAACAGTCGATTTCCTTTTCAGCAGAGTCATACATCACTGACCCACCCTTCCCTCCTGACAGAATGACATATGTCATTTATCATATGGGCCCCAGCCAGACTTCAGGGAGGGGAGGAAAGCCCAGGTCCATGTGAGGCTGTCTCCTCCTCCTCTTGGTACTGTACCCTGTGGCTTGCAGGAGGGAGCTCTGCTGATTTGGCGAGAGGGAAAGGGAGGAAAGAGGCTGGGCAGGGGAGAGGGGGTAGAGCCTGCTTCTGGATGGCTGGGTGTGTGGCGTGGCGGGCGCGAGATTGGCAGAGGTACGGGAGAGGTTATGTTCGTTCATATTATCTGCTAAACCACACTGTTCAGCCTTTGACGCTCTTCTGACTTCTTTTTCCCCTTTCTCGTTCCTTTTCTCTTTTCCCTGCCTTGTTTCCCCTATTAGTCAAGGGGAGAGAAAAAAAAAAAAAAGAAAGAAAAGGGTTGACAGGTATCATTCAAGCCACCCTGGCTTGCAAAGAGTGGTATAAATGAATCTCAGGGCTCCTGACTTCACATGATTCAAACGTGCGTTATTGAAGATGGATGTTCCTTAAAAAAAGATTGATGGTGGATGCCGGGCTTCGGGTACCATTTATCATTTTGAATATTATTTAGACTTGCCGTGTAAACCTGTAACTTGAGAGTCGGACAAGCTGGGACAGGGTAGGGGCCTGTGTGTGTGTTTCTATCGATTGGCCTTGCCTTCTCATTGCAGCTGACCAGACACAAACCCTCCCATGTGCAATAGAGAAGACTCCCCCACTGAAAAAAGAAAGAAAGAAAAAAGGAAGGAGGGAGGGAGGAAGGAAGGAAGGAAAGAAGGAAGGAAGGAAGGAAGGAAGGAAGGGAGGGAGGGAGGGAAGGAAGGAAGGAGAAAAGGTGGAGGGAGGCAGGCTTTAATTTTGAATAATTTCCAAGGACACAGAGAAAAATGAAGTATCTGTGATTTACACTAAAGCTCACAGGCAAGTTTCTCTCTCCTTCTTTCTCTTTCTTCCCCCACAGAAGCAGTCACGTACAAAACATTAAAATATAAACAGAGCTGCAGTTGCTGAAGCCAGAACCCTTGTCTGATTTTTTTAAAACTCCATGTCATGCTAAAAAAAAAAAAAAAGAAAAGGAGAAAAAGAAAAGAAAAGAAAAAAAACACCGTATCTGAAAAGCTTAGCACAATATAACTATTAAAAAAATCTTTTGGTTGGCTTGGTTAGTAGTGTGAGAATGAAGTAAAACGTAAAGACTTCCACGTCTCAGGAATATTTCAGATAAAAAATAATCGTTTGCGGCTCCCTGCCCGGGCTCCCAGCAGCCTCTTCCCCTTTGTGCCTGAGCTCTGTCCCCTCCGCAGGGCCCCAGCAGACCCCCACCAGTCCTGATGTGGACAGCTGTTTCCAGGCCCTGCCAGTTAATCGCTTCTGGGTTTGCACCCTTGAGCTGTGTGCACCAGGACACCCCCACCTACTGGAAGTACTCAGGGACGCAGCCTGATTCACTGACACAGCCCCCAGCTGCCTGAGGATTCCTTGAAGCTCTGGCCTTTCCACCTATTCTGCCGCAAGAGGCCTTGAAGCCTGCTTCCCTGGTGGAAAAAGGAAAACAGAAACTCTCCAGGCCTTCCTGCTGGGTCTCCACCACTGGAAGAGCCCCGATAGTGCAAATTTAATTGGCAGGGATTCTATTAAATATGTGACTTTATTTGGGGTTGCTAATGAAATCAAAGGCTTGTTGTATGACTTACAGTGTGGACATTCATTTTTAAGAATGATGGGATAGAAAGTTAGACCGGAAGAGTTTTTCTACCTAAAAAATTGAGAATCTAGAATTTGTGGAAGGGCTGAACGTGCCTATCTTGCCGCTTCTGGGACAAACTTTTCCCTGACATGTAAAATGCCTGCAACTGCCATGAACAGGAAAGAAATGGAAGTGGTACTGATTCACTCATCAGCTCCAGGCAATGTGTGTGTGTGTGTGTGTGTGTGTGTGTGTGTTTATTTTGAAATAACTTTATTCGCAGCTTAACACTTTGCAAAGCTGCACACAGCATGACTTAGAATTTACTTTTGGTGTTGTCCAGCTGCTGCCAAAAATTGGGTAGAATCAGATTTGTATTCTTTGTTGGTGCCTGGAATAGTTGCCAAAGGTACAAAGGTGATGTTGTTCCTTGCTGAGACTTCGTGGAAGAGGGCAAAACTTTGATCATCTGCCCTTGCACTTGGGCAGTGTTGGAGGTAATTGGAGTACAAGTGCCAATTTGCGGGAACAATTGTAAACACCTTTGATACCAATGCCATCATCCCATTTTTACTGATTAGAAAAACTTTGCTATTAATAGGTGCAAAGTCCATTTCAGGTATAATTGGTAAGGAACTGAGTGCACTCATGGGAAGAAACCTTGTTTTGTTTTTTTGTTCGCTTTTCTTCTTATCCCCTTTTCTCAGTTTTATGGCTGGAGACATGATTTATTGCAGCCATCCATCTTGGGGGCTCATCCATCACACCCGGGTTGCTAGGAGATTGTGGCAGCAGCTGTTTGCTCTGAATCAGACAGAAAAGTTGTCAATCATCAAAGGCAGGTGAATAGCATTAGAAACACGCCATTGTCAGACGGAATAATTAATCAAAGAGAGAAAAGATAATTAAAAAGATATGACCCTTGCAAGTACTTGCTCTGGGTTGCCTGTAAAAAAAAAAAAAGAAAGAAAAAAAAGAAAAAAGAAAGGAAGAAAGAAAGAAAAACTGCTTGGTCTTTTCTAGACACTTAAGCAGCTGAGGGCTGATAAAATATGCACTCTGCAGTGCATAGTTTTTAATTAATTGAAAAAGGTTCAACATTCAAAGACGATGCTGGAGAGAAGTCCGATTATGAACAGAAGTAATATTTATTATTTGCTTGAAGGGCTTGACACAGAGTTCTAACTTTTTGTTAAAAATCTCTGGCTTCCCTGGCTGGCGAGGAGGCGCAGGCTGGGGTCTTCAGGTATCCGCTGGCGCCCCATGTCTGTTCTCCACTTCCCGGCCCGCAGTCTTGGCTCTTCCAGAGAGTCTCAGACCCCGAAGAACTGGAGTGGGACCCTGCCGACCAGGATCCGATGCCCTTCTACAGTTCTGGTGGGTCTGAACCTTCATTCCTTAGATAACCAGGTTTTTTAAAAGATGAAGATGGGAAGCTTGAAAGACATTCCATGAGGTCCACCATCAAGATGCCCAGAGTAAGCTATGCATCTCCTCTGGCCTCTCGCCTAACTGGAACATGCTCTAGGTCCTCAGGACCTAGAGAATCCATCCATCCTACTTCAAATCCATCTCCGTGTGGTCCCACAAAGTGTACTGCAGAGTCCCAGCCAGAGAGTGATAATCTGGCATCACATTCTGAAAAGGTCCCCAGTCATGGTTTAAACACCATTCTGGGTGCCCCTTTCAGCCTCAAAAAAAAAAAAAAAAAAAAAAAAAAGTCATAGTTTAGGAAGTTCGTTCTTGCTTTTTCTGAAGCTAAAATATTCTGCAGGAATTGGAAAATGTATTAAAAACTAGATAGAAAGTGGCATATCTGGAGTTGCTTTTCAGTGAAATATGCTGCAAACCCTGAAACAGATCTACTCTTTTATTTTTGGATACTATGCTTGATTTTCACACCATTCTCTTCCCAAAGAATAGCAGGACTTCTAAAATTAGCAGGAGGAAAAAAGGCTTGAATATTAGAATTCATGAAAAGGAAGAAAGCAACACGTTTTTGAGCTGGGACACCGTTTTCAGGGCACGCCAGATCAGTGCACTAGGGACTCTGTCCCTGACTCCCTGCATGTCACAGCACTGGGGATTCTTTGCCAAGAGTCCCAGAGGAATCTCCGGTGGCCGCACCTCATGGTGTGACGTCCACCTTCTGTAATGAATGCACTTGGAGCCCATGGGGGTGACACAGCTCTGGCCTGAGAAATAGAGAAAGAGAGACCTAGATAAGCAAAAGCACCTGCCAGGCCTGCTGGCACCCTCGCAGAGGGTCTCACCTGTTCAGGAGGCTGGGGGAAGTGTTCCTTATCAGAACTTGGCCTTTAGGGAAATGAGTGGCTTCGACTTCAGGTGACAGTTTGGGTTCTTGAGCCGGAATCTCCTTGGTGGCCGTCTAAGCTCACAAGTCAGACTGGGAGACAACCAGTCTCTTGAGTTTTCTGATCACATAGCAGTTGTCCTTAAGATCAGTATTTTCCAGGGCAGTCAATACCTGTTCTAGACCAACAATGGAGTGTGCTGCAGGAATGCCAGAGATTCCAATAGATACCTGACCAGGGCTTGAGAGCTTCAGGTGGATGGCAGTGTCTGGGCAGGGGAGGAGGCCCTGCTGTCTTCCGTGAGACCTGGCCATTTGGAAGTGGGCAGTAGGGGTAACTCCTCTGGTCCTCGAGAGAAATTCTTGTAGTTGCCATCTCTCCTTTCCAAATAATTGCTGAGAAAGCGCTTTGCTTAATGTCAGCCAACGCAGTTCCAAAATGTGGCGGTTCGTCGGGGAAGGGCAAAGGAAGAAAGATCCTGTGAATCATTTATGGTAGATTTGTGAATTCACATATAAAAAATGTCAACCTTTAATGCTAGTGAAATTAGAGTGAGATTTGCTCCCTCTTAAAAAAAGGAAAACAAGCAATGGGTGAAGAAAAGGGAACGTCTTTAAGTTTTCAGAAGTTCACGCAGGTCATTTTTCCTGGAGCCCTGGTCGGGATCTCGTGTTTCTTGCTCCCCCAGGTAACCCCTGGCAGCTGTTTGAGTGACTCACTGAACACATGACAGAGAGAGGGCAGGAAGAAGGGGTGATTGCTTATTCTTTAGAGGAGGTTCGGGTTCTGCGGGTGTGCATTTTGGCCAGGATTTCAGCATCTGTGTCCCTGGGTTATGGATTCTCTGACATGGGAGGCGGGAATAAACACAGGTCTCTTATGTCTCAAGGGGGCATGGCGGGATAGAACCACCACGTCCAAAGCCATATATTACCGCGAGAAAACCTAAAACTCCACTGACCCCCGCATCAACTTGATATTTGAGTGTTCTATCTAAGTGATGTGTATTTGCCTCTTGGAGTTCCGTGAGACAAGGTTACCTAGAACTCATTTTGGTTTTTCCTAACTCAGCTGCCATAGACTCAAAGCAGGCTCGGCCCCCACCCTGCTGGCTTTGCCTGAAGCCTTAGGATGAGAGGGGAAGGCAGCAGAAATTAACCAGTGTGACTCCCTGTAGGTAGAGACATTCTAAAACACTTAAAAGACCTCAGTCTGCATAAGATGCAATTGTTATTACTCATCTGCCTAACAAAAAGCTTTTGAAAGGGGGCAGAGATTCATATTTGCCAGAGGAGAAGATGGGTTATCGGTGGTTTTCCACATGGTGAAATGTTCCCATTCCATGTCTTGCCTTTGTTTCTGCTCTAGGCTTGTAGTAAAATGGCTCTTTCTTATATACTAGTTAGCAAACACTACGGCTGTGTAATAGATGAGACTGCGGTGGTGTTCTTTTCTCTTGCTTTTCTGTATAAAATCGTAAGGCAGAATGGACCCTCCCCTACGTGACGGAGGTTCCTACCGAGATGGTTAGGTGAATAAGTAATAGAACAAACATGTAGTCAGCTGGGCAAAGGAAAATAAATAAAATCACAGCATGTTCTTGGTTCTTAGAGCCGTGCAACATGAGCCTGCTCAAATTGGGGCCTGGAACGCCACACTTTCTGATGTAGTGTGGGTGGGGAGGGAGCAAGGTATTATTTGGAAACACATGTACACGCTCCTTGTGAAAGAAGTGAAGTATTTAACATTTCTGCGAGGAAAACATCTTTCATTACTTGACGTGTTCTGTGGTAATGATTTTTCAGTTCAGCAAACAAGTACTTATTAGCGTGCGTGCGGGAACCTGGCTGAGGTGAACGGCAGGGCCATTTTTAACGGGAACGCGCTGGCCAAGTTTCATGGAGGCCTGACTGGTCCAGGGGGTCCCGGGGTGATGGCTCACTTGGTCTGGAAAGGCAGCTCTGGGACAAGCATCCTGCTCTAAAGCCCGCCGGGCCCCATCACTGGGGCCCAAGAGCTCAGGTTGGAGTGACATCAGCATGTTTGTTTTTTTGTTGCAAGCAGAACCTTGAATGGGGCTTCTCTGGTGGTTTATAAAGTGGATCTGCCTGGAGAGATAGCACAGTCTGCATGCCAGGGGGTTGGCTGAGGATTTGCTGGCTCAGTGGACTGTTTGGGTTCAAGATGATATGCGGGTGAGAAGGGCCGATCCAGGTCCCCTTGCTGGGATGGGTCTGGATTTTGTAAATTGACTTGTTACAGGAGAGAGAGTGTAGGCACACGAGCTGAGTGGGCGCGTTTCTGCAGGGGGGATGGAGCTGGTTTTCACCTAAAGAGGGGCTCGCATGTCCTTGATCACAGCCTCCTGAGTTGGAGTAGTGTTAGGGAGGGCAGCTGCATTGCTCTTGGCCCTCCCTTGGTGGGAGTGGAAGAGGACAAACGCCCTGTTCATGTAGATCTCTCCGAGGCCTCAACTCCCAGATACTTTGAGTGTGGTCTTCACCCCTGGATTGATTGATTGATTGATTGATTGATTGATTGATTGTGAGACAGGATCTCCCTTGTCACCCAGGCTGGAGTGCAGTGGCACAATCATGGCTCACTGCAGCCCTGACCTCCTTGGGATCAGACAGTCCTCCCACCTCAGCCACCTGAGTAGCTGGGACCACAGGCACACATCATCATACCTGAGTAGTTTTTGTATGTTTTGTAGGGATGAGGTTTTGCCATGTTGCCTAGGCTGGTCTTGAACTCCTGGGCTCAAGCAGTCTACCCACCTCAGCCTCCCAAAGTGCTGGGATTACAGGTGTGAGCCATGTGCCTGGCCTACCCCTGTTTTGGTTTTGTTTTTTGCTTTTATTCCTATGAGATAGTAAGTGCACTAGCCACTGTAATTGCAGGCCTGACCCAGCATGGCTTTTTCTCTGTTTGCATTGCATTCATATCATGGTGTTCATAAAATTAGGAATAGCGAGTTGTGCAGCTTTTTGAAGAAGCCCAGTAATCACAGTCACCTAAACTGGAGTCCCCACCAAACTGAGACTAAGTGTAGGGATGGGTGATGGCCCTGCGCAAACTTCATGACACATCTCAGTTCCCCAATACAGCTGATAATTTTTGTGGATTTGTGCCCCAGTCACATCTGACGAGGGGTCATCAGTCGTCATGGCTCCAAAAAATGTGATCTCAGTTTCCATCCCATGACATTATAGTCAGTAAGTGAAAATGGCCTTGAGCTTTCAGAGCCCCACCGGCTCGGTGGTTCCCTTCTGCCATGGCAGTGTGGGGAATGCAGCGGTTAACACTGTTTATACATTCCAGGGGTATTAAGCAGTTAGGTTACTGGAATCGTGGCAGAGTGAGTGGGAGCCGCATTCTGGGTTGTGTCTCTGTAATCAATTACTAAGCATATCGTGAAATTCCAGATGTAATAATAAAGTTTATGATGATTATATTGTCAGGAGGCCGGGAACACACCACCTCATTGACAGCTGAAGGAAGCAAGAGAATCAGCCCAGGTTTTGCCTGTAATAGGAAAAAGGGTCTTTTTTTTTTTTTTTTTTTTTTGCCCCCACCAGTGATTCTCCATACTTTTTGTGAATGGAAACATGCATTTTTTGGAGACTTAGCTGGAGTGGGAAAAGGGAGAGGGTGAGAAGGGAACACCCTTGGTTTTACGGAGGACATCTGCTTCACATACCTCCTCTCCCTTCCTCCTCCTTGCCCCTGCCCAGAGGAAAGTGCCTGGGGGAGGTGACATCTTCTGTAGTCAGGGAGGCAGGCTTGGCTGGGGCCCAGCCGCTCTGCCCTTAGAAGCAGCCACCCCTCCTTGTGAAGGTGCAGCCTGCTCTGGTGTGGAAACATAAAATGGACGTTCTGTGAAAATCAATTGACTGTCCCGGCTGGACCAGACAGCTCTGACACCACAGTAGGTGGCAAGTGGTGAACATAAGGTACCCAGAACCCTTGGCCGCAGTGACACAGCGAATGCAGCTGCCGGCCTCTTTTCTTTTAATACTGTTTGCAGTTTCTTCTCTCTGTGTGTCCATGGCGTTTCCAGAAAATGCATCTTCAGTTGACTTCCCTTCGTTCTGACACAGCACTGCAAGTAGGGTTGAGCTGCAGTTGGGAAGTTTCAGGGCACATTTCGGCCACATCTGCTGGTATCAGTAGGACCATGATTGTTTTGGTGGTTGTATGAGTGCAGATTAATTCAAAAACAACAACAACAACAACAACAACAACAAAACAGCAATTCGCAGCAGATCTGAAGTATCAGTGACAAAGACCAAAAAATGATAAATAAGCTATTCCCGGCTATGAAAGAAAATTAATGCCCCTTTAACTCATCACTGCACCACGAGTAGATAATAAAGTGCTTACTATGAGAGCGGTGTTACAGACGTGTTTCCTGAGGCTCTGGTACAGGTGAGCTCAGGAAGGCCGGGTGTCGCTCTGTCCACATTCCCCGCGTGCTCTCTGAATCTCTGATGCTTTAGTTCAACCCAGGAGTCTCTCTTAGGCCAGGGTTACATGCGCTGTTTCCCTCCTTCAGTCCTTAGAGGGAAGGAGGGGGTATCCCTTTCAGCTGCCGTTGGGTTGGGCCGCTCTCATGTAGAAGGGGGATTTTAGGAAGCCCATCTTTGCTAGAATTTGCCTGGCAGGCCCTGTGTTTCCCATTGTCCTTCTGCCACCATGGTGATTGGGGACATGCCCGAGCCTGTGGGGGACAAGCATGCATGTCAGTTTGTGGGCATGTCAATGCTGATTCCTGTGCCCTGGGGTACGGCCCACCTTCTCTGGGTAGAGCTATGTCCCTGCCAACAGGAACTGCTGGGAAGACAAGCTCCTGACACCTCCCTCCCGGTCTGGGGTCGCCTTCTCGGTGTGGGCTGCTTCATGACCTATAGGCTTTCTGGATTTTTTTTTTTTTTTTAATTCCCAGTTTTAAACAGCACTGGACTCCTTGTTAAAAGCACAGAGGGATGTGTGGATCACACAGCAGGTCAACAGCCTCCATTTTGCACCCCGCCATTCCCTGTGGCTGGTTAAGGTGGGAGTGGGTAGGGAGGAGAAAACAGAACTAGAGAGTGACATTGGGGCGATGCTGACTGAGGGTCTGACCTAGGCCAGGCCAGGCTGCTGTGGCCACTGACCTGCTCCTCCCTGCCCTTCACATGGGAGTTCCGGCCAATCTGGGAGCCGTCAGGCCAATCCTCAAGGTACGGCCAGGCAGCCCGGAGGCCACCTCCCGAGGCCTGTGCTAGCAGCTCCTGGTCCATGCCTGCCGGTCAGCGCACTGCTCCACCCCTGCTAGGCGTTAGATGTTTCCAGAAGGCCTGAGGGCCAGGCAGGTGAGACGCTTCGCGTTCACTCAGGGCAGCTGCTGAGAGTTTAGCGAGTTTTATTTTTGCCCCCAAATTTAAAAGTATCGCGGAGTGCAGAGCTATTACGGAGAGAACCCAAGCTTTTGGTCATCGCACAGCAGCTTTTATGAATTTAAAAAAAAAAAAAAAAAAAAAAAAAGATCTTGACCCTCTTTGAAAGGAAATAAAGGAGGAACCCAGTGTTAAGGAAAACAAAAAAAGCTGATATTACAGTTTTTGTGATTACTCATATCCTAGGCTGGAGCTTGAGGAAACCAGTTATAATGGAATTTCATTTTTTTCTCTTCCTAGTTGTGTCTCTGCTCTCTTTTTTTTCCATTAGAATGAGGAGTGGTTCGTACGGTGTGGAAAAAAAAAACACACACAACAATTTTGGCATGTGATCCTTGCTCTTAGTTGACCCAAGGCTGATGGGACTGAGGATAGAATTATGCGGCCTTGTAATTAATTATCGAGCTATAAGGGGAACCGTGGAGTGAAGAGAGAAAGGGATGGAGTTACACAGGGCGGTGTTCCTGCCTCTCTCCCCGCAAACACCCGCACTCCCAAGTGTTGTACCCAGGTTTAGCTTTGACACCATAAATAATGCACCTTCCGATATTCAGAAGTGAAAAAATCTAAAGCCATCTAGTGGCTTATTTTCATTGGTAGCCACTGTGTTAGCACCATTTAAAAACACTGTTTTATTGCTGTGAGTCTGCAAGTTGCCAGTAGCAGTTCACCAATTTCACCGGTGTGAGGTGAGGGGTAAGATGATGACCAAAAGCAGAGATGCCTCCACTCTGCCTCAATTAAATGTTTGTGCAAGTAAACTTGAGCGTGCCCATTGCCAGGGCTGACTTTATGCCACTAATTTCTTGCAGTGCCCTGGATGATTGTAATCAAGGTAACATGATATAAATGTAAACTTTAGCCCTGTGTACACAGAATGCACAAGACAGCGTGACACCTTCGTTTCAGCAGTAAGAAATTACCATTGTCTCTTATTTCTTGCTCGGAGCTTGGGTGACCAAGCCAAGAAGTAATTACACAATTAGCGTTGGCAAAGCAGTTCCTGTAACATTTCTTTCTCTTAAGTTTGGGTAGCTTATTTCAACTTCACATTTTCCATATCTTTGTCATTAATAACAAGATATCCGTTTTCAGTGCAATACATGTACCCCACAAAGATCAGGAGCCTAGTGTAATTTAATGATGAAACATGAGCATTTCATTTTCTATAAATGTGGCTCTTTGAAGTTTAAGGTAGACATCCAGGAGCTCACGTGGCCCCTATACAGGAAGTTGACTACCAACTCTTCCGCAAGTGAGATTGGTGAACAGTGACTGGGAGCGACTCCCACTTAGGTGACAAAGATTTTTGAAAGGATATGCAGATATGTGACATGGCTTATCTGGAAGGCTGCCTCTTCAAAGCCATCTCCCATTACTGGGGCTCCAGATGATTCTTTATTCTTAAATTGTGTTATCTGCAGTATGTATATGGTATTGTAATTAATTGTCACTGACTTAAAATGTAATCTCCTGTTTGGAGTTTATATACCATCTAGGCCTGACCCTTACCTAAAGAAGAAAACACCTCATAGTTTCTCTCTTCTTGTTATTGGATATGAAAGGAGAGAGATGCTTGCTGCTAAAGAAAAATAGACCTGTTCACTTAAGAATTAACCCGCCATTCCTTGAATAAGACGTTCTCAGAACTTCTGTTTTGGTACCAGCTAATGCTGCAAACAAGCTTTGAAACATGGATGACTCAACTGGGAGGTGAGTGGCCTGCAGGAAGGTTGGGCTCCATCAGCAGGGGCCAGTCCCCTGAAGCAAGTCAGTCCCACTGCCATTTGTCTGCCTGGGCTGGCCTTCCAGAGCCCATCCCTGGCGTGGGAGAGGTGCCAGTGTGGCCTGCAGCCCCCGCTGTGTTTTATAGCTGATGCTGTATGCACACACCCAAGTCTTTTCAGGGCTCACACTCAGAGAAGTGCTCACTGGTCTTCCCCTTGAGTGGACAGACTGAGTGAGTTACCTGCTCCATGAGCCTAGCACTTCGCTTTTCAGTGAAGGTGCCTTGGTTTTGGGTGTATCTTGTATAAATGAATTCTAGCTGGGGGCCTGGGCAAAAGTTATATTTCTTCTGACAGAGTTTATAGCAACGTTTTTCTTAATTATTCTTGATGTTTTGCCCATTATACCATTAGCTTCTTCAGAGGACAGAGATAAATAGCTGGTATCCACAAGAACAAAGTGTGAACTGAATGCATTTAATTATTGATATCTCAGTAACTAAAGGCTCTAAAATGATGTTGTCAAATGCCTTAGTGATCTGACAGCCGATGTATTGGTTTGCAGATGCAACTAGAGACAATGTCCGCATAAACTCTAGAGAAGGAGAACACTAAACAAATAAGAGAATATCGTACTTCATTTTCTCATTTCTTTATGTTTTTTCCAGTACGATTAGTTTCATTTTGTGTATTGGATTTTGAGGTTTAGGGGCTGTGCAGGGTGATTTTTTTTCAATATGTGATAAGATACAGATTGCCTTCATACTATCATGTTATTGCCTTTAAGTGTACTGCCTGGCTCAGTTACATATACACTGTATATTTTATATGCATGTATACATGTATTGTGTGTACATATATGTATTGTTACATACATATGTATATGTATGATATGTGTATCACCTAGTGGAAATCAGTGTTCTCACAGTCTTACTCTTACCAGAGGGATTTTTAAAACTAGCCTTATGTGCATGTTTTCAGGAATAAAGCAGAATGCTAACAAATTGCATTTTCGTTCCCTCTCATTAGATATCAGATCCCTTTCATGTGTAGAAAAGTAAGGATTTCAGGCATTTATTCTGACGTGTTGACATAACTCCACGTTTTCAGTTACCTCAATTTTTAAAATCTATTTTACTATCTCTCACATGTAGAATATGATTCCCAGGGTTTAAAACACACAAGGAAATCGATCGCTGTTCAAAAAACGTGCAGCGGTAGCCCAGAGGCTCAAAGTCTAGAACCTCGAGCTACAGGTCTCAGGGAAGAAGGGAATTGGATGAACACGTTCAGCATTGTCGTGGAATATTCTTTTTTCCTTTGAAGGTTTGGCTTACAGTACTGTTCCCATGATCACGTTTAATTCTATGTTTTGTTCTAAGGGCTTTTTACTCCTCTGCTGGGTTTTTTTTTTTTTTTTTTTTTTAAATGAAACAGAAAATTGCTGCCTTTCAGTAGCCTGGCTGAGTGCTGTAAGGAAGGAGAATCTACATTCTGGATTGCTCACTTCCCTCCAGGATGCCTTCTCCGGCATTCCTCACATGGAGCTGGACTTCTCCCCTGTATTTGCACGCTTCTCTGGCCTGTGCACACTGGTGCACACATAGGGTTTCCATCAGAGCCGAACGCTGCGTGAGACTTGGGGAGGATATTTATTTGAAGTTGCACAAATGTTTACAGTAAGGGAGACTGAGACATGGTCACTCCCAGTGCAGAACTACCCTTAGCAGAGGAACTGCCTTTCCCTCCTGTCTTCCATGTGCTCTGTTCTCCCTAACAGCAACAAACATGCTGTCTTTTGCAGCTGCGTACTTGGAAATTAAATAATGAGCCTCCTGAAGATGCTTGCCTCACACTCCGAGGTTTCAACCCCATGAGAAAGTGACTTACAGCGATAGATGAGGGGAGGTCAGCACCGCCCTCACTGTGCAGGCTCCGAGCATCTGGGTGTGGGTGTGTACGCGTGCTCATGCACACACAGACACACACACAGGCACGTGTGCACATGCACACACACGCGCCAGGCTTCTAAGCATGCAGGGCTAGTCTACAGAAGCTACCTAGAGCCCTGGAAGATTTGACAGTAGCTTCCTCGCATGAAAGTGGATGCATCGTCATTCTTTAAATTAAACAAAATGGTGTACATAATACAATATTCAAGAGAATCAAAGGGCATGCAATTAAAAGAGAGTCTTCTTCTAACCTCAGTTCTCCCTAGGGGCAAGCCCTGATACCAGTTTGTCGTACAGTCTTCTAGATATTTATGTTGGTGCAAAAGTAATTGCGGTTTTGCCATTACTTTAAATTAAAAGAATATTTTAAATGAGAAATCCGCACTTTACACTCTATGTTGTACCTGTTTTCATCTAAGAATATACTTTGGATATCTGCAGTTTACTTTGACATGCATCCAAAAGTTAAGATACATGGAATGATGGGTATATAGGTGATACAGCAAATAAAGCGAAATATTAAAGTTATAAACTAGGTGGTGGGTGTACAGGCAAAATTCTTTAAACTTTGCTGTCTGTATTACATTGTACATAATAAAATGGTGGCAAATCTGTGCATCTCAGTCATCATCTTATATCATGTTATGTTTCAGCTGCTATATCCTATCATATTTTGTTGCACAGAGCTGCCTCATACGTTTTAAGGGCTACGTTTGACTCTAATGAATGAGTTACCCTCTGCATGGACATTCAGGTTGCCTCTAGTCTTTTCTTTTACAAACAGTCCCCTAGTGAACATCCTTCTGCACACGCCTTTGTATAGTAACATCCTTCCACTTACATCTTTGTGGGATGCAGTCCTACAGGCGGAATTGCTAGTTGAAAAGGTATGTTCAGGTTAACAAAATGATAAATATCCAAAGTGTTCTCCAAAAAGATCGCACACATTTTGCTTCCCACAGCTGCGTGGGAGTGTGCGCGTGATGTCTCTGGCCGTCAGCACTTAGGTAGGACAGCATCACAGTCAGCAACCCCTTCTCTCGCTCAGCAGGCACCCGGAAGCCTCCGTGCATCAACTAAAAAGGACACAGATATGAAAGCATGTGAATCCCTGTATTCATCTCAGACATCTTTGCCTTTTTTATTTCGGTCTCTGGGTAACAGCAAATAGGTAAATTCCTAGGATCACAGCCTTTTAGATTCATCTGCAGAGACAGCCTCATTGGATGGACGGGAAAACTGAGACCAGCCCAAGTTCACATGTCATTCCCTGGCCGGTCCCGACCAGTGAAAGCACTGAGGGTGTAAAGCCTGGCTCTGTGGCCGGACTGCGGAAGCCCTCTCCAAAGGCATCCTCGTTACCTGAGGTCGCTCAGAGAGCCCGACGGCCAAGACACACAGGCACTGTGCCTGTATATTACCTATGTTTAGTTCCTGCAGAGCACGGCGGAGGTGGCTGGCTACAGCACGGCGCTTCTTAGATAATGACCGAGGAATACTGAAAATGTCCTTTTGGGTTTTAGCTGAATAATATTTAAGGATTTCGAAACAGTGACTTAATTGTGTTTTTATGTAATTGATGGCATTGTAGTAAAACGTATTGAGACACCACATCAGCATTTTTCTAACTGTTCCTTGGAGAAAAATATGCTCATATGAAAATGGTTTCTTCACTTTCCACTTATGGAATTGAAAAAATTAAATAAAAAAAAAATCACTGTGCTTCCATGGAATCACTATGCCCAGAGATTCTCTAATTTTAAAGGGTTTTTCCCTCTGGACTTGGCCTACATAATGCAAGGATATTTTGCCTTTCTAAGTAGGGTTGTCCCTTGTTTTAGAAGCAATGGCAGTGGAGGCAGAGGGACTGTTGTGTCAGAGAGTTGGTGCAGAATGCCAGTGGGCAGATTTCAGGGAAGTTCCACATACCAGAGGCCATAGGCTTCCAAACCTAAAACCCAGTGGCAAGTCACTTCTCCTTCAGGCTTCACGCCCCTTGCCCATTCTTTTGGGTTTGGAAGGTGCTTGAAGGAAAGCTCTCTCAATGCTGTGGTGTTGGAAAGTTGTGTCTGAATTTGAAGCCTTCATCATGTGATGTTGATATCAAAGAAATCAGGATATTTACGTAAATTATATTAGTTTTTCTAATCTTGACACAATTGTTTATACGGGGGAGGTTTAAGTCAATTGGCAGTATTCATTTTGTTCCAAATTTTGCTGCTTAAGATTTCATACTGAATGGTCAAATTGTAAACATTAAAAATGAAAATTCAGACTGGATTTATAATGACGGAAAACTCACAGGTCTACTACATTAAAATCATAACGATAATAATAATGCTTTCAAAGCAACCTTGGTTGCCTCTCTAGTAGCTTGGTTTCCTGCTCTACTCATGGTAGGCCGGCCCAGTGTGCACAGACTTGAGGGCCTGGCTGTGCAAGTTGATGTAGGGGCAGAGAGCCAGCATCAAATTGGGTGCTGCAGAGACTTTTTTTCCTCCTGCGTTTGGCTGTGAAGATGCCCCTCTTGGCTTCTGATCCCTGAGCCCTTGGTGATGCCTTGAATGAGGGCAGCCCCACATGCAATGGGATGCCTGAGGCTGCCTCTCCTGCAGTGCATCGTGTGTGTGTGTGTGTGTGTGTGTGTGTGTGTGTGTGTGTGTGTGTTGGAGGCCAGGTTCAAGTATAAGAACAGCAGCTGCTGTCTTTACCACCTGGGAGAAAACGCCTTCCTAAGGTGTGTGGCAGTGTGGGAAGGTGATTGCGGACAGGGTGACTGTGTGGGAGACTGTGGTGCGTCTACCCTGATGTGTCTGCACCTGAAGCCAACTTCTTCCTGTGGTCTAGATGTGGACATTTCTTCAAGTTTATCCTGGGTCTACAAATGTGAAGTCATCTGGGTATTCGTAAACCAGCCGCATCACTGAGAGCAGAGGTAAATCCAGTGCTCCCACTTAAGTAGAGTTCTTCGACAATGAAGCTGTGTAGAGGTGAACAACAAAACCCGCAACAAAGATAAAGAAAAGAAAAGGAAAAATGTGCATTGATAGAATTACGCTTTGTCTCTCTACTTAAATGGCAAAACTCATGTGTCTTCACGTCTGGAATAAATATGATGTTTTACAATTAAACCTATTTATGGGAGCTCACCATTGGATCATAGCATTTGCTTTCTGATTTTTAAAGCCCTCCAAATCATTGAATAGTAAAGAGTGCCAAATGCCGTGCGGTGAAGTTCATGATCATAGGCTACTCCGTGGAACTCAGGGATCCACGGTGGCAGCGTGCCCCTGGGTGAGTTGCAGCTCCCTGCTGGAAGAGGGAGGCCTGGCATTTGGCGTCTGGTTGTATGGATTTCCACTCCTTTGAGGTTATCTCAGCATTTGATAGCAGAAGGCTGGTTTAAAACATTTTCCATGTGAGAGAAATGCTCTTGACCCAATGTTGCGTGAAAAAAGCAGGTTGCCAAATACAATACCAACCCCACACATTCACACACATGCGCACATCGTAAAGGGAAAATAAAAGGAATAAGCACTCCAAAATGTACGGGTTTTTATTCTTCTGCTTTCTTCTATATGCCTTTATTTTCCAAATTTTCAGCAATAGACATATATTACTAACCCCTGATGTTGTCTTATCAGAGAGCTTTGTGGCTGGGAAGAAGGTAACTAAATAATTAGTTTCATTTATTCAGTCATTCATTCATTCTGTCACTCATTCATTTATTATTTCAATCACTAATTTATTCCTTCACTCGTTCATTCATCCATTCAAAAAGTAAGTACTGGCTGGGGATGGTGGCTCATGCCTGTAATTCTAGCACTTTGGGAGGCCGAGGCGGGAGGATCGCTTGAGGCTAGCGGTTCGAGACCAGCCTGGGCAACATAGTTAGACCTGGTCTCTACAAAACGTTAAAAGTTAGCTGGGCGTGGTGGCATGCATCTGTAGTTCCAGCTACTTGGGAGGCTGAGATGGGAGAATCCCTTGAGCCCAGGAGTTCAAGCCTATAGTAAGCTATGATTGCACCACTGCATTGCAGCCTGGATGTCAGAGTGAGGCCCTGTCTCTAAAAATATACATACATAGGGCTGGGCGCGGGGGCTCATGCCTTTAATCCCAGCACTTTGGGAGCCAAGGCAGGAGTTCGAGACCAACCTGGCCAACATGGTGAAACCCCGTCTCTACTTAAAATACAAAAATTTGCCAGGTGTGTTGGTGGGCACCTATAATCCTAGATACTCGGGAGGCTGAGGCACAAAAATTGCTTGAACCCAGGAGACAGAGGTTGCAGTGAGCCAAAGTTGTGCCACTGCACTCCAGCCTGGGTGACAGAGCAAGACTCCGTCTGAGAAAAACAAACATACATAAAACCTAAAAATTCTCAGCAAACTAACACAAGAACAGAAAACCAAACACCGCATGTTCTCACTCATAAGTGGGAGTTGAACAATGAGAACACGTGGCCACAGGGAGGGGAACATCACACACCAGGGCCTTTCGGGGAGTGGGGGGCATTGAGAGGGATAGCACTAGGAGAAATACCTAATGTAGGTGATGGGTTGATGGATACAGCAAACACCCGGGCACGTGTATATCTATGTAACAAACCTGCATGTTCTGCACATATACCCCAGAACTTAAAGTATAAAAAAAAGAAGAAAAAACATCTTCAAGGAAATGCATTTACTCATACATAATATATATAAAAATATATATTTAATAAATATATAGTCAACAAAAATTAAGCACTACCTTCTTTCTCTCCTGGCCTCGACTCTGGCTCCCTCCCTCTGTCTCACATACAGTCTGGATGGAAAGTACTGCTGTCCACATTGGACCTGCTGTTGTGGGGAAACAAGCAGATAAATCATTAGTGTTGCGTGCTTTTGACCTTGCTGCCTGATTGTGGCCGAGACCCTTGCGTTAACCTGGCTTGAGTCTGCCGTATGCAGACACCTTGGTGTGTTTCCATGAGGTTTCAGGCAGAGCTGTAGGTTCCATGTTTTGATTTCATAAGAGTAACCAGAAATGCACTTGCTAGGTGGGCAGTTAAAAACAACGTGGAAAGGTCTCTGGAGCGCTTCAGTGGTGAGCCATGTGATGACCCCACCAGTCATGTCCAAGGGGCACTGTGAAGTTGGAAGGTGGAGCTCCGATTGGAGGGCCAGGGAGTGGCGTCCAGCCCTGTCTGTCTCCCATGTCAGCCTTAAGTGAGAGCCATGGCCTTCTCAGCACCGTCATCATCCACCTCCACCTTGGAATGATTGATTCATCAGATTCAGAGGATGAACTTAGACATTAAGGAGCTGGCCAGGCCTTGGTGGAAAGGGATGCTGGAAAAAAAAAATTATAAAGCGCCGTGGTTTGCTTGTGTGGTATCACTGCCATCCTTCAACAGGACACAGTGTTATATTCTTTATGTATTGTGAAGTGGAAGACAATATATTGACAGTTGCCAAGCTAGGATTTTAAAAACGTGGAGCAGACCTTCTGTGGAGGATGGATCTTGAGGCTCCCGGGCCGTACAACCTGTCCTGACGCCTGCTAACATCTCAGCGGGACCCGTAGGGAAGGGAACTCCGCCTCCTCCTTCAGTCATCTCCGAATTCAACACTGCGCAGGACTCAGTGACATCCTGCAACCAGAGATACAGATGTTCCCCATAGCTCCCAGGAACACCCAGAGCTACAGCTGAAGCCAGGATGTCTTAGTGGAAGGCACCAAGAACCAGGGGGACTTCAACCTCCTGGTTGCTTCCTCCCTGCAGCCTGGGTACACTGCAGACTCAGGTGCAGTGGCCATTAGCGCTGTCTCTTGGACCCGCACCTGACTGTGTCTTAATTACAACAAACTGCAAAGGCTTAGGTCCAGGGAGAGGTCAGTTACTCAGGTCATCCTGAACACGTTCCTTCTCCCCAGAAGGACACATCGTAAAACACGTGGCCCCCAACCCGAGAACACCTGCAGTTATCATCCCTCACAGGTGGGACCAGAGCACAGAACACATCTGTCACTCCAGGTGTCAGGTCTCAGAAAGACATTTTTTTTTAAGGTTAAATAACGTTCGCACAATGGAATATTTTAGAGCATTAAAAATGAAGGAACGGAAACCACGTGTAACAGCAGGGATGGATCTTAGAGACATGATATGAGTAGATAAAGCAAGTAGAAAAGGACCACATCCAGGATCAGTCTTTTCTACAAAGCGCAGAAGTAAACATGAACCTAGTCTTGCTTGGGGGTCTTGCATTCGTGTCCAGGATCGCATTTACCCACCGCCTGCCTGAGTGGTGGAGAAGCCCTGTGGTGATGTTGCCATTCCCAAGTTGGGTCCTCATTGACAGACATTTGTTTGGTTATTATACTTAGGAACCTACATGTATATTTCATCGATGTCTGTATGGATCAATTGTAACCTGAGAAAACGTTTCAGAGTGTGAGCGCCCTGATACGTCGGGTCATCCGCAACCCTAAGCTCTGGGTTTTGAGCCAGGCTGTAGCGGTTATATCCTAGTTTAGGATGATTTGGCAAGAAACTCTCCATCGCGTCTATCAGCTGTGTGTGTGTTGGAAAGAATTAGGAAGGAAGGGCCCATTGCTACTTTCTCAGGGGGGCTGCATCTTAAGAGTTCATATATGTCATTAAGCTAATGAAGCCTGCCTTCCTGCCCCAAGTAGCAGTCTTTTTTTTTTTTTAAAGCAGCTTAAGTAGAAAACTTGTTTCAGTGATGTTTGTGCTTCTGAAGGCCAAAAAAAGTGTTACACTGTTGTTTTCCTTGCAATTACTGTTGTCATGGTGGCTATTTCTCCTCCTTCAGTGTTCTCCCAGTAGAAACTTTCTCCCTGCCTGGTGATGCTTTGAGGGGCTGTAAGCTCATGGTGGGTGAGCCCAGGTTTCCTCAGGGACTGCCTCTCACTCCCACAGAGACATCAGTCTCCCTCAGTGGTGAGCCGGGGCTCAGGGGAGAAGCCCAGGTTGTGGTTGGGTTTTGCTGTGCAGACCTGGATATGCTCACCTTAGGGTTTCAGCCATTTTCACTTCTTCAGTGTGGCTTAATTGTTTGTGTCTCACCAAGTGATCTTCATATATGTGAGTAGTTTCTTTTTTTTTTTTTTAATTACTGATGAAACCTTTACAATGTTTATTGGAAACAATGATTTATGTGCAAAATTCTTAAAGAAGGAAAACCTTCTTTTCTCTATTTTGTAATAGAAGGCTTTTGTGTTGACAACGTTCTTCTTTTTATCTGCAGCTGAGCCGGCCGTCTTGGCAGGTGCTATTCATAGCCTGCTTGTTTCTGTAGTGTTGCTAAGTTGTGAGGTGGGGATCCACACTTTCCTTAAGTCCTGTTGTTTTTCTCTATAGGGGAATGAACTGGGTGGCTTTTAACAGGAGACAATTTTGATGCCTGCTTTTATATTCAGATGTACTCACCCAGGGAAAGCAACTTCTCAGGTCCCTGGTCTCTGGCCCAAAGAATTTTTGATCAGACAGAGCTGAGATGAATGAGCTGCTTTTAGGCATGGCACTAGGGTGGTAGGGCTGTCCAGGCTGTGGGAGGAGCCCACGAGGAGGCACCAGAGCTGCTTGGGACTAGGTGTTTGCCACAGTACTGGTGATCTGATCGTTTGTTCCTGATAATGGAAATCTCATCATTTAGAGATGGCAAGTTAAGATACTTTTGTTGAATGAACTTCCTGCAAAGTTTCCGAGCCATAGTTGGGCTTATGACATAATTGCTGTACATGTTGATACCATCTTTTATCATAATTGTTTTTTATTGTTTTTAATAAAAAGTTAAAAATAATAGGAGACATTTTAGAAAGTGGATTTTTTTGTTCTTTTATTCATGATACTAAAAATTACCCAAAATAAGATATTTTACAAAAAAAGGATTTTGTTCCAAAAGTGACTAATTTAAATCAGTTTATACAATGAACTTGCTAATGATCCTCAGTCTAGAGAAGTGTAATGCTTTTATACTGTTATCATTTTTTATGAATAGAATTATACAAAAAAGTTCCTATTGTGTTGTACAGTGAGTTTCACACAACCATCCTTTATCAACAGATGGCAACCAGCACATGAAAAAT